>NW_020173108.1:5029305-5122807 GCF_003031525.2 Neophocaena asiaeorientalis asiaeorientalis
AATTTTTTTTTTTCTTAATGTTCAGAACCCAAAAGTGGTCCATGGCATTTGTTTGTTTGTTGTTGCTTTTTTGGTTTTGAATGCTGTACAAATACCAAAAAGGCTTTGCTCCAGGAGAATCTGGTGAAATAAGCATTTGCTGCCTGCAGCCTGTGCCTCTGACAGACGCTGATCCACAGGGGCTTCTAGGGCCCAGGGACACCAAAGGGCTACAGACTGGGCTTGGGAGGTGGCGAGTGTCCTTTTCAGAAGGCACAGCTGGAGAGGTAGTCAGAGAAATGCCTGCACTATGGCTTCTCTGACAGACAGTGACTGTCCATTGTGATTATGATCCACTGTGATCATGCAGCCTCCTTTCCTGGCGGGTGGACAGATACCATTATTTTCAGCAACTTGTTAAGCCATTGACAGATAAACCCTGTCAGCCAACACAAGTGCAGGAAAGTGGGAGAAAAGTGGACGGATGAAAAAACAGGCAGTACTTTTAAAAGAATCGGTATCATACTCTCCACAGCTCTCAAGGAAGCTCTGAACAAGTCGTGGGTGTTATGCTTATGTCATGCAGACAGTGCCCTTGGTCACACGTGCATGCTGTGCTGCAACAGAGCACTGGCTTGAGAAGAGAAGCCCAGGAATCAGGGGCCTACAGTCTTGTGTCAGGCTCTGCCACTGACTCCTGGAAAGACCCAGCAAAATCACTTGACCTCGGGGGCTTGATTCTCTGTTTTATCTAGAGACAGTGGGCATGAGGCCACTGTTGGAAAATAACAGGCTACCACGATGCTACAGGAACTTAAGATTTTATCTTTAAAAAAAATGGGTTTAAGCGTGCTTTGCTCCCACAGTGCTTTGTTCACGAGATATTTTTAGAATGCAAAGGCAAAAAACACACAGGAGTTACTGCTCAGGTTTAAATGGGCTAACCGCACAGAACCTACCCGTCGGCCTCCTACTCACTCATGACTCAGCAGCTCTTGAGGGGGCTTTGAGGAGGTGAAGACTGAGAACCGTTTGGAAATCAGTCTTCTACAGATGAGAGACCTGAAGCTGAGAAGGAGTAATTAATTGGCTTGCAGCTAGTTAGTGAAAGGTATGATGAAAACCTAGGGCTCTTGACCTCTGGTCTAACGTTCAGTGTTAGACACCAGGTGACGGCTTTAGTGAAGATTGGCAGAGTCCAAAAGGCACAATCAGATTCTTTAAAATGAGCCTGGGAATTGAGTTCCCATGATATGTTTTCTAGCTAACCTAAAAACCTTCCAGCTACAATTAAAAATGCTAAGTAGAATACAACAAATATTGTTTTAAATGCAAAGTTAAGCACACAAGAAAAAGTGAAATTTTTAGTTCGTTAGGGCTGCCACAACAAGGTACCACAGGCTGGGGGGCTTAAGCAATGTAAATTCATTTTCTCACAGCTCTGAAGGCAGTCCAAGATCAAGGTGTCGGTATGGTTGGTTTCTTCACAGGCCTCTCTCCTTGGCTTATGAATGGCCACCTATTCACCATGTCCTCACATGGTCTTTGCTCTATAAGTATCCATATCCATATTTCTTTGTCTTCAGGGACACCAGCTATATTGGATTTGGGCCCAGCCTAATGATTTCATTTTAACTTAATTACCTCATTAAAGACCCTACCTCCAAATACAATCACATTCAGAAGATTAGAGGACTAGGGCTTCAACACTAGGGAGGTGTGGGGAGGAGTACAAGGGGAGACAAAATTCAGCCCATAACAGTAATTGACTAGATTCCAAAACTAAAGAGAGACTGAACCAATAATTGTTAGTATGTATCAGCTGCCGTGGCAGATGCCCTGAGTGGGCTGGAGGGGTGAATGCCTCAGTAACAAAGCGTTTTGGCCCTCGTTGGAGACAAGAGGTGAGATCTTGAGCCTAAGCAAGGCAACTCATTTAATGAGACTATTAATACCTTAGTACCAAAATCAGGCAAGGACAAGAAAGAAAAAGAAAGGTCAATGTTACTTGTGAATACAGAAGTAAAAATCCTACATAAAACATTACTATGCTGAATACAGAAACATAGAAAAGTAATAATACAACATGGTGAAATAAGGATTGTCCCAGGAGTTAAAAGGTCAACTAACATTAGAATACCTATTAATGTATTCCCTACAATTCTAATCAAAATCTCAATAGAGTTTCTTCAACAACTTGGCATGTTGATTCCCCAAATCATTCAGTAGGTCAAAGATGGCCAAAACTGTTTTTAAGGAAAAGAATAAATAAGGTTTTTTTTTTCATAGATATTGATTTACTTTGAGACCATAATAATTTGAACAATGCTATATTGGCTCGCCAAGCCCACATACATATGGGAGCTGGTACATGACAGAGCAGGTATGACAAATCAAGTGGTGAAAAAAATACACTATTCAATAAATGATGCTGAACATTTTGCTAATCCATATAGCACAACACAAAAGTAGACCTCCAACTTGTGCATAAAAAATTAATGTCTTAAATGTAAGAAGCAAATCTCTAAAATTTTGGAGAATATTTTTATGACTTCAGGATAAAAATTGATTTCCTAAACAGGACACAAAAAGACAAAGCTATAAGGGAAATTATTAATTTGACTACATTAAAATTAAAAAGTATTATGAAAGGCACAACAAAGAAAGTAGAAAGGCAAGTCACGGGCTGTGAGAAGACTTAAATAATGCATACTCCAAATAAAATTTGTGAAAAAAGAAAAGTATTTCAAGAGAAAAATGTATAATTGATAAGAACTGAGAAATCACAGAAGACAACATCCAAACAGCCAATGAATGTATAAAACAATGATTAACTTCACTAATAATCAGAGAAATTTTATTCATTGAAAATCCCATACAGCTATCAAAATGAGTGAAAATGACAAAATGAAATATAATTTATATCCATCAGAGTAGCAAAATTTTAAAATGTCTAATAAACCTAGCGATCGATGTGTAAGAAAGTAGGAAATTTTTTAAGAGGCATAACTTCACAAG
Source organism: Neophocaena asiaeorientalis asiaeorientalis (assembly GCF_003031525.2). Classification (NCBI taxonomy): domain Eukaryota; kingdom Metazoa; phylum Chordata; class Mammalia; order Artiodactyla; family Phocoenidae; genus Neophocaena; species Neophocaena asiaeorientalis. Next base: position 5,032,303 of record NW_020173108.1, read on the forward strand.
GTCATGCCTAGAGTGTTTTAGATACTTCAAAAAGTGGGAATGCCAAGAAAATGGTAATTCTCCAAAGAGTGGCCACTGGCATACAAATTTGGCCTATTATACCACTGTATCTGGTTTGGTACAAACTATTTACCAGGTTCATAAGAGCAACTCTTTTATGCTATGGGTGGAATGTAAATTGGTTAAACTGCCTTGATAAAGCACTGGATAATATGTAAAAAGGTTGAAGATGTATGTCCAGATAGATACATGATAGATAGATAAATAGATTATGATCCACAATGAGCAGAAATCTACTCCTATTGTCTATCCTAGAAAACTGTTCACAGATATTCACAAAGAAACGGCTCTTTGTACTCATTACAGTACTGTTTATAATAGAAAAACTGGAAAAATCTAAATGTCAATGAACCAGAGAACAGATTAACTAATTCAAGTGTACAGTGAAATTCTATATAGCTAATAAAATTTAAAAGAGAACTGCATGAGTCAACAGACAGTACTCATAAATATATAAATGTATAATAAAAGCACAAAAACATGCTTGGGAAAAATAAAAATACACTTCTGGAGTATGAGGAAGATGGAAAGTGAGGGGGTAGATTTTTTCTCCATTTGTAATGCTTTATTTTCTACAAAGTAAAAAATAAAAGAGAAAGAGAAATTAGAAGGAAAATACAGCAACAGTTTGATATTTGTTTAATTTTAGTGATGGGTATATGGTATGCACATTATTTGTTTTGACTTTTCAACATGTTTGAAATATTCCATAATTGAAATTAATTTTTAAAGGAGCCTGGGATCAATATATGAGGTTTTAATTTCAAAGTTTCTTATTGAAGTTCTTAATTATTTTCTTTTTAATAAACAAATTTCTAGGGCTTCCCTGGTGGCTCAGTGGTTGGGAGTCCGCCTGCCGATGCAGGGGACGCGGGTTCGTGCCCCGGTCTGGGAGGATCCCACATGCCGCGGAGCGGCTGGGCCCGTGAGCCACTGCCGCTGAGCCAGGCTCCAGACGCGGGAGAGGCCACGACAGTGAGAGGCCCGCGTACCGCAAAAAAATAAAATAAACAAATTTCCCAAAGAAAACTGGCAAAAGAGCAGAAATGAAATACAGAGGAAAGGTTTTTATCAAGGTTGATTTATTCATCCTTCCTACATCTATATTTACCTGGTAAGCAACAGCAATAATGAAAGAGATGAAGAAAGGAAAAGAAGAAGGGAAAGCCCAGTTTGGGTGGTTCTTAGATGGAAAGATGGAGAATCACAAATGGTGAGAGTTCCCCATATCCACAGGAACACAGCAGAGGAGTACAGGTGCTCTTCACAGAATTTTAAGATGGCACCTCTCCTTAGATGACTTGCTTTCATCCCCTCCATGAGGTGCATTTTGATGATAAAGTAATGACCAGGAACCTGTCAGATTTCACAGTCTCTCGCAGGATGGAGCCCCTCACCTGTCCCTTGTCCCTTTTCATCTTCTCTGCACTTTAGCCTGCCTCTCTTGACAGGTTTTACTTAGTTTTATGGATAATTTATGCTTAATATTTGAGCTAAATTTTTTGTATATTATCCTAAATAATTTTCAAGGGTGAATTTATGTAGATGTACGGGTGGATAGATAGATGGACAGAGAGATGACATCTAGGTTAATAGATTTACAGAGAAGAGAAGTAATAAATGTAACAGAAAGATGTTAGATACCACAATTGGGAGCTAAGTCCCCCGACTTCTGGTTTCTGTGAGGTAAGGCTAATCAATCTGGGAAGGAAGGAGGTAAAGTAGCTGGCTCATTTTCTATTTCTATCCCAGTCACTGAAATGAAAGAAGACAGGTGATCCAGAATAGTGGGCTTGTAATCATGCTGATGACCATCTGCCTGGTAGAGAGATGAATAATATTTTCTAGGAGGAAGGTAGTCCTTATCTATAAAATGCTCTTAGCAAGAAGTCTCTGGATTAGGATTGTGAAAGGCAGAATAATGTTTCCCCAAAGATACCCATGCTCTAATTCCCCAAAGGTACAAAGATCAACTTTACTTGGCCAGGAAAGTATTCCACAATGCCTTTCTTACTTCAGGGCTATATTCACATTCTTAGTCTCCTCCAAGGTATAGCCTCTAAAGAATGTCACCATCCTCACAGCCTGCATGACAACATGCTGTTTCACTATATTGACAACATCATGCTAATTGAACCTGATAAGCAGATAACTTCAAGTACCCAAGATGCTCTAGTAAGACAGATGCATGCCAGAGGACCGGCAACAAGCCTGACATCAGGGAACTATCACATTTGTAAAGTTTTCAGGGATTCAGTGGCCTGGGGTACTCCCTCTAAACTAAAAGATAAAACTTATTGTACCTTATACCTCCTACCACTAAGCAAAAGGCTCAGCACTTAGTAGGGATCTTTGGATTTTAGAGGCAACATATGCCAGACTTTGGAAAACTTGTCAAGCAAGTGACTAAACCTACCAGTTTCTTGTATTGTCCAACTCAAAAGAAAGCTCTGCAGCAGATCCAAGCTGCAGTACAAGTGCTCTATTCTCTTGGGCTGTATGATCCAGCAGGTATGACTGTATTAGAGTTCTCTGCGGCTAATGAAGTTGCTATATAGTCTCTAACAAGCCCCAATGGAAGAGTTACAGTACAATCCCTGGGATTCTAGAGCAGGGGCTTGCCCTTACAGCAAAGGACTACTCACCACTCAAAAAAAAGCTCCTGAAGAGCTAACAGGCCCCAGTAGAGATTATGGTCCTGAGCACTGGACTCCACTAACTACACAACTTGAGTTGCCTATTAAGAGCTTTGCTGCTTTTCAAGACTACCGTGCTTAAAAACCGATTATTCCCTACAGCAGAAACTAACACAACGTTGTAAAGCAACTATACTCCAATAGAAAAAAAAACCTGATTATTCCCATAATAAAAAAAAAAGAGCTTTGTGTTTTCTGCTATACCAAGTCATAAGGTCCGCAGCATTCCAAGATACCAAAGAAATGATATATTTGGAATGGAGCGGGTCTAGAAGGCAAGGAAAAATTACATGGTTAAGTGGCTCAGACTCAGGCAATCTATTTCAGTTGCAATACCTTCAATCATCCCACACATACAACCTCAAAGGGGCTTCCCTTTGGATTTGTCTTCCTCATAACGAAGAGCAACAAAGGAAAGATACCAGAACAAAAGAAATTATCTGCCAGAAAGTTAAAGAGGTCAACGTTCTCCCAGATTCTCTTGTCTAATGAAACAATCTCCTACTTGTCCCCGGACTTCTACTTTTGTCCCCCAATAATCTATTCACACAACATTCAGATTATTTTCAAGTGTGTATCAGATTATGTTGCCCTACTCACAAGCCTCTAATGACTGGTCCCCATTGCATTCAGAATAAAACCTCAAGTCCTTACCATCAGCCAATAAGACCTGTATCATCTGGGCCATAACTAGCTCCCTGTCTTGTCTTCTTCACTCCTACTGAGCCACCCTGCCTTCTTACTATTCTTTGAACATGTTGCTTCCTTTGTCTGCAACTTTATTCCCCCATCCTCAACTTTCCACGGCTTGCTCCCTTGCTTGACTTAAATCTCTACTGAAGCGTCCTCTCAGTGAGGTCTTCCCTGACCATCATCTCCATCCACTATCCCTATATTGTTCGTTAGCTTTCCTCGCCACCACTTCTCACTATCAGACTTACATATCATTTGTTTATGTCTCTTCCACAAGAGAAAGCAGCAAATAGCTCTATTAGCTGCTGTACCGGCACCTAGAACAACACCAGAACAGTACCTGAGACGTGGCTGTGGCTCAGTTAACATTCACTGAATGAATGAATGAGTGAATAAATGAATAAATTGGACCCTTCAGAAACATCAGTAGCAAGATTCCATCATCTTTTTCTTTAAGAAGCCCTCCTTCCATTTAAGTTTTGCATTGAGCACAAGGGGCTTGAAAAATCTCTATGATTATATATTTTTTTAAAATGTTGAAATCCCTTTCCTAAAATTACAACATTAATATGCTCTTTGTGATTAATACAATTCAAAAAAATTTAATTATCCCTTTCCAATCTCAGCCTTGCTTCCCACCCTACCTCAAGACACCAGTGTTAACAACTGATATGTTTTATTCCATCCCTTTCTCCATGAAAATACCAAGATTTAGTAATTTTTTAAGCATTGTAATCTTAGCTTTTTTAAATGGTATCATACTATATATATTTACTATATTTTTCTCACTTAAGGAAAACAAAACAACAACATTAGGAACCCTTAGGACAACTACATGAGAAACATACAAATATTTATATTTCTATAAACTCATTACAAGATGATCTTCCCAAGATCTCTCAGTGACTTCCAGCTAGAGAATAAGTGCTATACGCATAATGTATTATTTGCTAGAAATGTTTGCAATTTGAAGCCCCAGTTGCCATCTGTGACACAGAAAGATGAGAGCTGAAGAGCACATAGGCTCTTCGAAGCCAAAGTGGATAGTGGCCAAATCACGAGCCCAGACCACACCACACTGTGGAGCTCCAGCTTTGCCAGCTGTGGGTGACAGCAGGTTGCAACTGGTAGCCAATAACTAGACTCTGGCCAGGTTGCTACTGACACCACCTGACTGTGCGTTTAAACAGCTTTCCCCTGCCTCACACCGTCACAGGTCCCCAGACTCCCTGATTCAACGCACAGTCGGAAATTGGAGAAATGCATCCACTTGTGGTGAATTTCATGCTCACTTTATTCAGGTTTTGCAAAGGTCAGTGTTTGGGCTCCCCGCCCAGAGACTTGATTTAATTGGTGAGGACTAGCTGGTTCAGATATATGGTAAGGTTGTAAAACAAAATCCTTGATTTTGAAGGATGTGCATGATACGCTCATAAGTTACAGAGAGATTCTGCATTTTCCCAGGGCTGAATTCAGAGTTTTGCATATTTCGTCCTTGAGCTTACTTATATAATAACTTCCCCAATTTAGACCTCCAGGCTGGAGCCCCAGCAGCAGACTGGTTATGGTCGGGCTCCAAATGGTTACTCCAGAACACATATACCATAAGCATCATCTTTATTACCCCATTCCTCTCATATCCTTTTAGTGAAGGAATGGACAAAATTTGTAAGAATAAGGCACATAGGCATCTGAGGATTTGTGAGTCTGAGCACACCAAGTTTTAAGTTTCATGGGCCTTAGACCATAATTGCTAAGTAAGTACAGGTTGTCCTCACTTCCTCTGCCTAGTCTGGTATTTGATAAGGACCTTCCGGTGAATATATCCCATATCCTACCCACCCTAGACACTAGCCCTTGAAGAGCATTCTGTGGCCAGAGAAAAGTTCAAGCCATATTTGTATAGATTAATGAGTGAGGGGCTATATGGAAAATCATACTGTATTGGTTTATTTTCAAAGAATCCAGTGGAGACCCTTCTGTGATTTCCATCAAGCCTGCCTTAATAACCTAGAGCCAGGTTAGCACAATGTTTAGCACCAATCAGGGACCAACTGATAACATTAACATGATTCACTAAATAGACTATGCTAGGCATGAAGGAATTCTTTATAACAATTTTAAAATGTGATAGTGACCAATAGCTATTGCCACTGAAAGATGTCTATGGCTTTGCAGTAAGTGAAAAAACAAAACAAGTTACAGAGCTGGAAGTGGAGAGTATGATCCCATTCTTATAAAATTTTACCTGTTTGTATGTGGCTGTGTGTGTATACATATATACAAAGACATGTGGAAGGAGGTCCAGAAAACTCGTTCATTCAACAAATACTTTTCTATGCTAGACATTGTCCTAGGTGCTGAGGATGAGAGCAGAGGACAAACCAAATGTGCATCTTTATGGAGTTAAATTTTATACTAATAAGAAAACAAAAAACAAATAAAGGAAGCACACATAAAACATTTCAAATAGTGGTGGATAGGTGCTTTGGGGAAGAATAAAGCCAAGTACACTGGATTGTGCTTTGTTGCTACCTTGACTGAGGCTAGGAACTACATTTCCCAGAAATCCTTTCCCTCTAGGGCCACTGGTTAGAGATGACCAAGAAGGGAATTACTGTGAGGTTTAGGAGGCAGAAATGACGCAGCGGCCAGTACTTTCCGAAGGCCATGGCTGCCAGAGTGACCAGCAGATATACATACACCTGTGGCTTCAGCTTCGGGCTCGTCTCCCCACTACGGACCCTGCAGACAAACAGCAGCCATGAGCCAGCCCCCAGCGCTGCACTACAGTTCCCTAAGAGGGATCCTATGACATTCCCTGAGCATTTTTACGCTCCACCCACTTAGATGACCATTTTACACCACTTCTTCTTTCCTCAAACCCTTAACTCTCCTGCTTCCCTATTCCCTCACTTCCTGTTTCACTGAGAAGTGAGAGAAATTCCACACATTCGCATAACTATACCCACTAACAAAGATCATTTGCATCCATATGTTTTGCCTTCCTTCTTATGACAGAAACTGGCTAGAAGTTCATTCATTCTCTTTCCTTCCTGAAAGCACAAAACTGCATTTCTCAGCCTTCCTTCTCACTGGGTTAGAGCACGAATAGAAACCAAAGGAAGAGGGGTGAAAGTAATGTAAGCCATTTCTCCATCTGGCCCCCCAAATCTCTCTTGAGATTCTAGGCTCATACTCCTTCTGGCCCCTTCATGGCTGGAAGTGCAGAAGTCCAGGACTACAGAACCACACCCCAGAAGGAGCTCCAGTTCTAGAAACACCACTTAGAGGGATGCTGCCCAGGAGAGACACCTGACCTGCAGAGGACTATAATATGAGCAAGAAGTACACTACTGATTATTTTATAGCATCTTATGGGTACTACCTGGCTAGTTCACCTTCTGTCTCCGCAGATGAACTGTTCACATTCCTATGGAAGGCAAGCTCCTCCAGCTGTGTGCTAGATCCCATCTTCTCTTGCCTACTCAAGGGTAAAGCACCAAAGATGCCCTCTCTTGCATCATCAATTTCTCCTCCTCTACTGGGTCAATGCCAGCATAAAAACATGCTGTGATATCTCCCATCTTTAACAATGACAAACAGTGCTTTTATCTGGGTGATGAGACTATTAAAAGAAACTTTTACTTTTTGCTTTGTCTCCCTTGAATTGCTTAAATGAATCCTTTTTACAAGAAACAAATACCTCATACCCATTAGGATGGCTACTATAAAAATAAAAATAAAACCAGAAAATAAGTATTGGCAAGGATGTGGAGAAATTGCAACCCAGGTGCACTGCTGGTAGGAATATAAAATCGTGCAGCCACCATGGAAAAGAGTACAGTAGGTCCTCGAAAAACTAAAAATAAAATTACCATATGATCCAACAATTCAACTTCTAGGTACGTACCCAAAAGAATTGAAAGAAGGATCACGACAAGATATTTGCACACCCTGTTCATAGCAGCACTGTTCACAAGAGCCAAAAGGTAGAAACAACCCAAGTGTCCAAATGTCCATTTTTTAAACCTATTTTTTATTTTTTTGGAGGCTGCATTGTGTCTTTGTTGCTGTGCACCGGCCTTCTCTAGTTGTGGCAAGCAGGGGCTACTCTTCACTGTGGTGCATGGGCTTCTCACTGTGGTGGCTTCTCTTCGTTGCGGAGCACAGGATCTAGACACACGGGCTTCAGTAGTTGTGGCTCACAGGCTCTAGAGCGCAGGCTCAGTAGTTGTGGCATGTGGGCTCAGTAGTTGTGGCTCGTAGGTTCTAGAGCGCAGGCTCAGTAGTTGTGGCACATGGGCCTAGTTGCTCCGAGGCATGTGGGATCCTCCTGGACCAGGGCTCGAACCCGTGTCCCCTGCATTGGCAGGCGGATTTTTTTCTTTTTTTCAAATGACCAGAAATTGAGTTTATTGGGGAAATAGCAGATGACTTGCAATTCAGAAAGTCAGTTGAGGGTTTGGGCAGCTTTGTTTATGGGCAAGGAGTGAAAAGATGGGGAGTCCAGCCAGAGACCAGGCAGTGAGTTCATTGGCTTGAAGATGGGGAGGGACTCTTGGCAGGTGTTCACTGGTCAGGAGACAGGTTTCCATCTTCTGTAAATCAGGCACTAAGGGGAAATCAGTCTCTTGGTTCCTCAGTTTGTTTCCTGGGGGCACGTGCATGAGAGTCTCCATTCCTTCCTCCAGTTCCATTTCAGACTGAAATCCTCTCATGGTCACTTTCACTGGCTCTGTTGTGTGTGTGTCCAGCATACTTTGTAGATAATGTGGCCAGAACGAATGAAAGTACCGCTATCTACAAGGACATGGCAGGTGGATTCTTAACCACTGTGCCACCAGAGAAGTCCCCCAAATGTCCATTGACAGATGAGTGGCTAAACAAAATATGTTATATACGCACTGTTAACATTAAGTACAAAATGACCAAATCTGAAAATTCCCTGAGCAGACAAAACCATTTAAAACACATAAGTGAAACAAATTGACTTATTCTTTAAAACAACTGGAACTTAACTTGGGCTGCTTCTTGTAGATGGCGCTGAAAATCATAATCAAAACTTAAGCTCTGCCCCTCCATCCCCCCGGCCTGAGTGCGCCAGAGCCCCCGAATCAGCGGCTCCTTTAACCCCGTCCTGTCTGAGCAAAAATCAGATGCCCTCCAGCGACCTACACGCAGAGGCGGGACCAAATCCAAAGGTGAGCCCCTGTGAGCTGTGAGAACAGAGAAGAGAAAGGGAAATCTCTCCCAGCAGCCTCAGAAGTAGTAGATTAAAGCTCCACAATCAACTTGATGTACCCTGCATCTGTGGAATACATGAATAGACAACGAGTCATCCCAAATTGAGGAGGTGGGCTTCGAGAGGAAGATCTATGATTTTTTCCCCTTTTCCTCCTTTTGTGAATGTGTATGTGTATGCTTCTGTGTGACATCCTGTCTGTATAGCTTTGCTTCCACCATTTGTCCTACGGTTCTATCCGTCCATGTTTTTTTTTTTTCTTAATAATTAATTTTAATTTTAATAACTTTACTATACTTTACCTTCTTTCCTTCCTTCCTTCCTTCCTTCCCTCCCTCGCTCCCTCCCTCCTTTAGAAAACGAATCATCCCAAATTGAGGAGGTGGTCTCTGAGAGCAAGATTTATGATTTTTTCCCCTTTACCTCTTTTTGTGAGGGTGTATGTATATGCTTCTGTGTAAGATTTTGTCTGTATAGCTTTAGTAATGACTTTTAACCATTCCCCTATCACCAGGAACTCTAATGCTATAACCAATCTTTGTAAAGAATAAACAGCCTCTGCATTTTCACTATATAAGCTGGTTTTATAGCAATATACCTCTGAGCTTCATTCACCCTTGGTTTGAGAACTCCCAGTTTGTGAACTGTTTTATATACACAATAAACTCTTACTAAATACAAAAAAAAAAGAAAAAGAAAAAACAAACAAAACTGAAAAAAAAATTTTACCACCTCTGAAGAAGTTCTGCTGGATACGTGACATTACCAATGATTTCCCCTTTCTTTCCTGTGCCGGGCATTCCCTGGGGCTCCTCCATTCACACATCAGAGTTCCTAGAGCCTGACTCCCAGAACCTTCTTGCTGCAGTCTCTCCATCCAGCATTCACAAAGAATGTTCAGAAAATGGAAATAAGACACAGTCCCTTCTGAGAGCTAGTATTCCCTATCCACAGTGTAAAACAGGTGACATGCATCACAAATTGCTCCTTCTTCTCTAACCAGTGACAGTAATTTACATCTCATCACTTTCAAGTAAATTCTATTTAATTCCATCCAAATGGATGAATTCTCTCTCCTTGGGTTTACAACCTAACCCTTTGACACATCTAGCTCTTGAAAAATAAAAAGACTTTTTATTTCCCAGGCTTAATTTTAAAACTCTAAAATGTTTTCTAAACAGAAACAAATTGGTTCCTTCACATATCCATTTCAGTAATGGACATCGGCAGCTGTTTGTATACACACTTAATTCACAAAAGCATTTCTTCGGGGAGAATTTTTAACTGCCTGCCAGTCCTGAAATCAAGCTTTTCTGCTCCATTTGGATGGGGATCGAGGCTTCTGCAGTTTTCCTCAATGTTTTACTGTAGGCTGAGCAGGGCCCAAGGTACAGCAGATTGACCGGTTACTGCAGAAATTCTGAAGAATGACAGCCTGGCACCCACCCTCCACTTGTTATTCAGCTAGAAGTCTATCTGCTGTCAGTCTTCAGGGGTATAGAACAGCTTCAGGACAAAACAAGTCCGACAATACCCTGCTGCCCTGAAGGATCCTGCTGTCAAGGGTGACTCTGGGCCACACCAAATATCACCCCTAAGGAGAAAAACAAGAATCTGGAGAGCAGAGGTGGCAGCTGCCTCTATTTCAGTGACATTCTTTTTCATAATATTATTGGCTAAAACTTCAGGTTTAAAGAAAAAAAAGCCTGTAAGGTTAAAACACTCTTCAATGTGTTTTACTATCTGCATTTAATTTGCTTCAATTTAAACTCAGAAAAGAGTTTAATTAGAACCATGGAACCTTATCCAGTATACTATGGGGGGCAAGAAATTGTATCTTCACCACATGCTTCCGAGTTTCCGTCCAGCAGAGATGATTACTCCAAATGCAGGGGCAGACACTCTCATGTAAAACACCAGAGAAATATGCCTACAGGTCCCCAGGTTCCTTACTAAAGAGAGTTAATCAATTTCCATTCAGTCAATCAACAGGTATGAACTGAACACCAGCCATGTGCTGAAAATGAGGATTTGGAAGAAACGAAGCTTTGAGTTGGATTTGAATTAGAAACAACCAGGGGCATCTTTATTCCAATACCTGCAGCTGCAGGGGAAAAAAGCAAGCAGAACTGATTTCTCTCCTCCCAGAGTTTTATGGAATGTAGTTATATATTAGGAGAACAAAGAAGGGAAAGGGAAAAAAAGCTAGAGAGGTAGGTCATTTACAGCTCACATATAATATGGCATCTATAGTATACTATTTCTTACAATAAACACATACTATTATTCCAAGTAAACATAATATCTTCTACAAACTTTTGGCTTTAAGACAAGCCTGGGGATTAAGAGCTAGATTCTCTAGTTGAGACAGGTTCTGTTGCTGCCTCAACAGGGCCACAATTTGACCTTAAGAGTCTCTACCTCTTTGCATTGAATGTCAGGAAAACACCACAGAGAAGACAAATTTAATCTTATCTAAGTCTTCTCAGCCTAATTAATCAATTAATATGATTCTGGGTTTAGCTCACCAAGTCAAAGACTCCCTTCAACCTTCACCATCCTTGTCAGTGCCCAGAAAGTTAATTTAAACCACCTGAATACACAAAGTAATGTAGCCCTGGGCAATGGCTTCCTTTGCAAATCTCAATACCCATAACTGGCTTCTAGTCAGGGCTAAGTAAGAAGAGGCTTACATACAATTTCATTTCCCAGTTCTCCTCTCAAACAAAAGATATTCCACTTTCTGCTTCTACAGATTCTGATTCTGTATCCTGAACAATATACAAGCTCAGGGCTTGTTCCCCAACCTTAAGAAGCTCTGGAAAAAAAAAAAAAAACTAACATATTTAAGACAATGGGAAGTCAATTAAGGATTTAACTGCAGAGCCCTGAGTAAAATAGGAAATCAGAATAAAGGGATTCCAGTGTGGCTAGAAGAGGTGGGAAAGAGGGGATTTGAGCTGTGGATTCAAGTGTGGAGAAGGGAGCAGTGAATAAAGCAGATAAAAACTTCCCTTTTAGGGAGCTAATGTTGTGAAATGGAGTGCAGAGTGGCAAGAAAAAAGAGATTAATGGGCACATTTTATAATCTCTTAAATAATCATAAACACTTGGGAGAAAAAGAATAAGAGAGAGGATAGCAATTTTAGGTGGTGTCCAGAGATAGCCTCAGTGAGAAAGTGTCATTTGAGTAAAGATCAGAAAGAAGCAAGTGGATGGCCATGTGATAATCTAGGCAGATGGTAGAGCATGGCCGAGACACTGAGAAACAGCAAGAAAGCAGTGTGACTGGGGCAGATTAGGAAAGGAGAAAACAGCGGATGGAGCGTGTCTGACACTAACTGCCTCCTTGAATGCAAAACTGTTTTTCACTCATACATATACAGCAGAGAATTTTGTTCGGTTTCAGCTCTGCTGGCCTAGCAGCATGACTCCTAGTAGTAATGCATCTACTTTCATAAAACAAATGCATTGTGAAGTTCACTACAGGGAGACTTTACTGTGTCAAGGCCCAACATTTTAAAATAGGAGAGTTTTGAAATATCTTCATTGTTTAGAGCCAACCTAGGAAATCACTGGGACCTTGAGACCTGGCATTTCTTCCCCACATGCCCTTCAACCTAACCCCTATAGCCGCTATAGGGGAGGAAAAAATTCTTTTTCCTTTTACCCTCCTAGATTCTCAAGCTGGGGCTCTGTAAAATTAAATTGACAAAAGACAGATTAAAAGGAGAAAAACAAACAGAAGTTTATTAACATGTACATCACAAATATACATGGAAGTATGCAGTAACCCAAAGGGATGCTTAGAATTGGGGTACATATAGCATCTTAACAAAAGAACAATACATTTGTAGAAAAGTGACAAGACAAAGGAAAAGGTTGTCAGTTTGCAAGGCAGCAACAGTGGGAAGGTAAATATATAGGGGAAACTAGTAGAAAAAAGATCATTTGTTCAAGTCCATCTCAGGGCCAGATTTCCCCCTTCATCATGGCCATAAAACTTTCAGGATGAGGAGATTTACGGCAGCTCTCATTTTTCAGTAGTTTTTGCCTTTAGTCAGATAAAAAAAAGCTCTGAGAAGATGCTTTTTTGTGTTTGTTGATTCTCATTTGCCTCCAGCTCAAAATAACCCTCATGCCAAATGGCATATTTGGGAGTGGCATATTCTGGTCCCCTATACTAGCAGAATGGGAACCCAAATCCTACTGCTTTGTTGCTGTACCTTTATCAATTCAGATTCTTGCCGCTCACACACACAGGTGCTAAGTCCCTTAGCTCAGTAAATCTTGCTGATTCTGTGCTAAGCTTAACAAGCTCTCTCAAGGCCTGGTCTGTGGTGATTTATACACTGGCAACTTAAAATGTTCCCTAGCATTTCTGTTCTTTCAACCAGATCTCTACAGACTCTTTCTCCATGCAAATTTAACTGGCTGTTAGACAAAGTAACAAGCATGAAGTTATAGGAAGGCCATTCAAAGTAGGTTGAGTTCCTCAAAAACACTCCTTTTGGCGGAGGCTGGGTGGCATGCATTTAAATTATCACTGCATTTCCCCTCACTTACCAGATTAGGTCAGAGAGTTTTTGGTGTTAGCAGAAACGCTACCAAAATCCTGGGTGACTTTCAGTGGTAAGACAGATATTTCAGGAGAGAACATTCTTTCCTGTCCTGAAGAAATGGAAACTTTTTAATTACCCTAGTGAGGGAAGGAAGCTGTTCTGACCAAGTTCTCACAAGTCTCACAAGTCATTGGTTACTACAACTTTCAATTTATTTATCGAACATAAATTTAGTGAAGTTCACTCTACCAAAATAGCCCAAAGCTAAACTCAAGTCCCCAGTAGAAATGTAAAGTTCATAATCCACGATGAAATGTCTACTGTCCTTCCTAAACTGCTTGGGGACAATATTCCAAGCTTTGTTAGAACTGAAGATTTTCACCTGGAACCCAGTTAAAGGGAGGCACTGATCAGAACAATCAATGGAGGCCTTGCTTCCCCTTCTCCCACCTTTCAGTTCTCCCAGCTTATGAGCTAATTGGGAAAGTAATATATAGAATCATGAAAGTTTTTTTTTTTTCTTTTGCGTACGCAGGCCTCTCACTGCTGTGGCCTCTCCCGTTGTGGAACACAGTCTCCGGATGTGCAGGCTCAGCGGCCATGGCTCACGGGCCCAGCCGCTCCGCAGCATGTGGGATCCTCCTGGACCAGGGCACTAACCCGTGTCCCCTGCATCGGCAGGCAGACTCTTAACCACTGCGCCACCAGGGAAGCCCATCATGAAAGTTTTAAAAACATATGCACACTAAATAATGACCTAAGACAACAATATAATAGAAACCACAAGATAATGTAATGGGTCAGAAACATAATATTCATAGGAGGAAGAGATCTCTGTGGGTTGGTATATAGGTGGGGTATCATGGTGGAGGTGTGGGAAATTCAACTGGTTGCAAAAAGTCCAGAAAGTGCAGGCAAAGCATCAAGGAGAACTGTTCATAAAGGGGCAGGTAATGACCCCTCCCCCAGGAGACTGAGGAAATACCTGGGGAAACTTGGGATTATCCCCAAGAATGGGCAAGCCCCCTGCCTTTTAATGGTAGGCAGGAGTCAACCCTCCTGTGATACCCACTAAGTGCCACACTAGGGAGAATTGTTCCTCCCCAAACTCCACCAGCACCTCTCAGTTGAGAAACATTACAGCAGCAAAAGGAAATGTTCTAGGACTACAAGTTTACATTTTAGATAGTAACAAGCAAGCCATTAAATGTTTTGGAGCAAACAGATAACTCTTTCCCACTCACCTTCCAAAAATGTATAAAGCATCCCAAAAAAGTTTGTGGAACACTGCAAGATTTTCCTCTGTGGTAAACCAACGCTGAATCACCATCTAAAGGACCCTAAGGGTTCAGGCCAGCAAATGTCTCCTTAAACACACAGTCGCCAACCATCTTTTAGCTTGTACCTTTAATTAACATATTTAATGTACTATGATTACTGTTTAAAAATACAGAAAATGTAAAATGTAAGGATAAGATAAAAAGTGAATAGACATTTCTAACTTTCTCTTGACACCATACAGAACCTAGATCTACAAATTGACTTTCTTTTTCAGGCAGGAATGGCAAAGCACTCGCAGTGTCCTCAGAGGAGAGCTAGGGATTCCCTAGCAAGGTGTAATCTGATCCACTTGCCCCATGGAAGTGTGAAGGATTAAAGGCACCATGGATCCCAAGGAAGTTGTAATAGCAAGAAGCAGAGACCCTGCCTGGTAGGCTGAGCAGTAAGAATTCGATGACCACAGGAAGATTGCCCATGGCAAGACAAAAATGTTATTTTTTGAAATTCAGGTGCTATGAGTTGAGTTCATCATGACTGTAGTCCATAGCATATGATCATCATAGGTTGGCATGAGCCTCCTCTATTGTTTTTGTTCGTTTAAAATCTATATTTTTTATATATAAGAAGTTTTATTTTAGAAAAATGCTGTTACTTTGTTACTTAATACGACATGCTTTTATAAACCATACACGTTGCATCTGTACACCTAGTCCATGACTTTTAGCAATGCAAAGCACCCCACAGAGTATACCCACCTCATTTTGGCTTTCAACTCCTCCAGCAGTAGGCTTCCAAACTGCCTTCAACTCCCCGGTAAAGGAAACCAGAGTATGCCACCCAGAACAATAACTCTTTGAGGTAAAAAATTATTTTCAGCTGAAGGCAATTAAGAAGCAGCAAATACAGAAGAAGCTTCTGCTTTTCCACCTAAAGTTAAAATAAATTCTCCTTTTACTGGGGACAGACTCTTGTCGGGCCAGAGACCCCACCAGAGGAACCTGAAAACACATCTTACTACATTAGTTTCCTTCTATCCATTCACCTTCCCACAGTTTTCTGCCCTTGGAAGCCTAAAACTGCTTTCCTTTGTCTTGTCACTTCTTACAAATGTATTGTTCTTTGTTACAGATGTTACATAAGCCGAAATTTTAAGCTACAACGTTGAGTTACTTTTCGTTTAGTTTTCTCCTGCATGATAAACACTTCACGTGTTAACAAATGGTTTGTTTTTCTCTTGTTAATCTGTCATTTTGTTAAAGAGTTCCAGCTGAAAACCTAAGATGGGTAGAGGTAAAGTTTTGCCTCCCCTTCGTCATCATCTCTGACAACACAACCACGAACAGGCTGCTGCAGGCCCCCTCTGCTATATAATTAAGAGGGGCATTCCTGGGTCATAGGGTAAAATAGCATGTGTCTCAACTACACGTGAAGGTGAGGAGTGGAGAAAGTGTTACTTTAGTAATTATTATGAACAAAATGAATTATTATGAAGACCAATCAATTGTTTGAGAAATTCCACATTGGCATCCTCTCCATCCGGAAGGATGGAGAACACGCAGCTGCTTGCAGTGTACAATGATGGGAGAAAGGAGGACACTTTCAAGATGGCGGAAGAGTAACATGTGGAAGTCACCTTCCTCCCCACAGATACATCAGAAATACATCTACACGTGGAACAACTCCTACAGAACACCCACTGAACGCTGGCAGAAGGCCTCAGACTTCCCAAAAGGCAAGAAACTCCACACGTACCTGGGTAGGGCAAAAAAAAAACAGAGACAAAGAATAGGGACGGGACCTGGACCAGTGGCAGGGAGCTGTGAAGGAGGAAAGGTTTCCACACACTAGGAAGCCCCTTCGCGGGCGGAGGCTGCGGGTGGTGGAGAGGGAAAGCTTCGGAGCCGCGGAGGAGAGCTCAGCCACAGGGGTGCGGAGAGCAAAGAGGAGAGATTCCCGCAGAGAGGATAGGTGCCGACCGGCACTCACCAGCCCGAGAGGCTTGTCTGCTCACCCGCCGGGGTGGGCGGGGCAGGGAGCTGAGGCTTAGACTTCGGTCGGAGCGCAGGGAGAGGACTGGGGTTGGCGGCGTGAACACAGCCTGCAGGGGGCTGGTGCGCCACGGCTAGCCAGGAACTATTCTCCCTTTTCTTCTGAGCCTCGTGGCTGACAGAGTCTTGGTGCACCAGCCAGGTGTAAGGTCTGTGCCTCTGAGGTGGGAGAGCCAAGTTCAGGACATTGCTCCATCAGAGACCTCCCAGCTCCACATAATATCAAATGGCGAAAGCTCTCCCTGAGATCTCAATCTCAATGTTAAGACTCAGCTCCACTCAACTACCAGGAAGCTACAGTGCTGAACACCCTATGCCAAAAAACTAGCAAGACAGGAACACAACCCCACCCATTAGCAGAGAAGCTGCCTAAAATCATAATAAGGTCACAGACACTCCAAAATACACCACTGGATCTGGTCCTGGCCACCAGAAAGACAAGATCCAGCTTCATCCACCACAACACAGGCACCAGTCCCCTCCACCAGGAAGCCTACACAATCCACTGAACCAACCTTAGCCACTGGGGACAGAAACCAAAAACAACGGGAACTATGAACCTGCAGCCTACCAAAAGGAGACCACAAACACAGTAAGTTAAGCAAAATGAGAAGACAGAGAAACACACAGCAGATGAAGGAGCAAGATAAAAACCCACCAGACGAAACAAATGAAGAAGAAATAGGCAGTATACCAGAAAAAGAATTCAGAGTAATGATAGTAAAGATGATCCAAAATCTTGGAAACAGAATGGAGAAAATACAAGAAGCATTAAACAAGGACCTAGAAAAACTAAAGAGCAATCAAACAGTGATGTACAACACAATAAATGAAATTTAAAATTCTCTAGAAGGAATCAATAGCAGAATAACTGAGGCAGAAGAGCAGATAAGTGACCTGGAAGATAAAATAGTGGAAATAACTACTGCAGATCAGAATAAAGAAAAAAAAGAAGAAAAGAAATGAGGACAGTCTCAGAAACCTCTGGGACAACATTAGACGCACCAACATTCGAATAATGGGGTCCCAGAAGAAGAAGAGGAAAAGCAAGGGACTGAGAAAATATTTGAAGAGATTATAGTTGAAAACTTCCCTAATATGGGAAAGGAAATAGTTAATCAAGTCCAGGAAGTACAGAGTCCCATACAGGATAAATCCAAGGAGAAACACACCAAGACATACATTAATCAAACTATCAAAAATTGAATACAAAGAAAAAATATTGAAAGCAGCAAGGGAAAAACAACAAATAACATTCAAGGGAATCCCCATGAGGTTAACTGCTGATCGTTCTCAATGGTGAAAAACTGAACCCATTTCCACTAATATCAGGAAGAAGACAAGGTTGCCCACTCTCACCACAGACAACCCTCAGAATGGGAGAAAATCTTTGCAAATGAAGCAACTGAAGAAGGATTAATCTCCAAAATTTACAAGCAGCTCATGAAAAAAACAAACCACCCAATCCAAAAATGGGCAGAAAACCTAAATAGACATTTCTCCAAAGAAGATATACAGATTGCCAACAAACACGTGAAAGATGCTCAACATCACTAATCATTAGAGAAATGAAAACCAAAACTTCAGTGAGGTATCACGTCACACCAGTCAGAATGGCCATCATCAAAAAATCTACAAAGAATAAATGCTGTAAAGGGTGTGCAGAAAAGGGAACCCTCTTGAAGTGTTGGTGGGAATATAAATTGATACAGCCACCATGGAGAACAATATGGAGGTTCCTTAAAAAACTAAAAATAGAACAAACATATGATCCAGCAATCCCACTACTGGGCATATATACCCTGAGAAAACCATAATTCAAAAAGAGTCATGTACCACAGTGTTCATTGCAGCACTATTTACAATAGCCAGGACATGGAAGCAACTTAAATGTCTATCGACAAATGAATGGATATAGAAGATGTGGCACATATATACAATGGAATATTACTCAGCCATTAAAAGGAACAAAATTGAGTTATTTGTAGTGAGGTGGATGAATATAGTCTCTCACACAGAGTGAAGTAAGTCAGAAAGAGAAAAACAAATACCGTATGCTAACACATATATATGGAATCTAAAAAAATATATATATATATATATGGCTATGAAGACCCTAGTGGCAGACAGGAATAAAGCAATTATACTAACACACCACTGTAAAACAATTATACTCCAATAAAGATGTTTAAAAAAAGGTAAATACAAGAAGAAATAACAAACAGAACTAAAAGTGGTTGACTTGGGAAAGAGAAGCATCGAGAAGAATCTTCTGTTACAGACCTATATGTGATTTACCTTTAAAATTATATTCTGTATGGACTTCCCTGGTGGTCCAGTGGATAAGACTCCACGCTTCCAATGCAGAGGGCCCTGGTTCAGTCCCTAGTTGGGGAACTAGATCCTGCATGCATGCCACAACTAAGAGTCCGCATGTTGCAACTAAGATGTCTGCATGCCGCAACTCAAGATCCTGCGTGCCTCAACTAAGACCTGGTGCAGCCAAAATAAACAAATAAATATTATAAAAAAAAAGATGTGAGGAAGAAAGAGTAAAAGCAAATGGGACATGGAGAAAGCGAAAAACACTATTAAGATAAAGAGAAAAAAAAATCAGAAGCACTGAAAAGGGGACTGTAGTAACAACAAAGAGGGTAGCACACACAATTGTCCCTTAAAACCAGCATTCCTCTAAAGCCTGGGAGAGAAGCTCCCCTGCACTGAGCCTTATATTTTAGAGGTCCCCATATTACCCTCCTCCATCACACGCCTCCTCACAGAGATAGGGATCAAGGTAATGTGCCTGCCTATGGTCTGTGCCTCTACTTCTACACAATGCTTTAGGTATACAGACCCTGAAATTCCTGTCTCAATGGTCCTAATTCCAATTTCAGGCCCTGCTTGATCCTCTCCCGTGATCCAGCTGTCTGAGAGACAACCACTGTGTACACTCTTGGGCTTAGGAGACGGGCAAGGGCAGCTGTTTCAATGTGTGCAGAGAGGGCTGGGACCCACGGGCTGGTGTGTCCTCCTTGTTTCAGGACAGAGTCAGAGATGGAAAGATGAGGAGGATGGGCTATGGGCTAGAGGTTAGAGGGGAAGTGAAACCCTGACCTTCCAGCTTCATATTGCTTTGATGAACTTAAAAGGGAAATGCTGGTGCAGGTAGCAGTGTTGATGGCAATTTGTGGTAAGAGGTAACCTGGAGAGGACAGGGGAGATGAAGAGAAATCTTGAAGATGCAATACTCAGGACCTTCACAAGGTAGCTGGATGGTGGGGCAAAGGTGGAGGTGAGAGATGAGTCAATAGTCCAGCCATGGGAGGGATAATTGGGTTTCTCCTGCATAAAGAGAAAGAGAAACTCAGGGAGGGCCTAGAAGTGAGCATTGGCTAGCCAACAAGTGAAGGAGAAATTGCTTCCCCTTCTCTCCTCCTGCCCTGACCCAGTGGCCACTACCAATGAGCCTTTCTGGAGAGAATCATGGTCTTTGGCAAATATTATATTCATTTTAACTTGCACTATTCACAGTTATTTGTTATGAATTGTTGCTTTACACATAGTTTTGAACTTTTCACTACGAAGGTGCATTTGCCAATCCAGAAGCATACAACATATTTATTTAAAAGTTTGTTGGTTTAATTTATATTAAATCAAAAGTTTTTTGGTTTGATTTGATTATATTTATAAATGCTTATATTATAAGCATTTAGACATATGGTACATAGGCCTCCATTTGTACTCTCGCCTGGACTCTGCAAATATAAAATGAGAATGTCCAGCCATTCTACTCTGTGAGAAGTCAACTGCCAGTGTGAGAGCATCCGTGATGAGCTAGGAACTGGGTTTTACTTATGTCATTTTACTTAAACCTCCCAGCAATTTTATGAGGTTAAACAGGCATATAAACAAACTGAGGACCACAGAGGTTAAGATGCTTGGCCAAGATCACATAGCTAATAGGCAAGGACCTGGAACTCCAACAAAATTCTTTCCAACCACAAAGCATTCTCTTTCCACTAGATTATGGCTCAGTTTAATCCAGTGCCGAGATGTACGTGCAATGGCAGTTTAGTTGCTCTTTGCTTTTGTTTTCATTTAGAATGGGGAAAATGAACCAACAACTGCCTCCTAAGCCAAACAGAGCATCTCCTTAGAGAGACCCAGACTCTAGGAGCTTGTTTTTTCCAAGGCCCTTGTAATAGGAATCAGATGCCTTTCCAAGGTTCCCAAGGTGCTCCTTTAAGCTAAATTAAATTGGGAAGACCAACAGAGAGTCTTTCAATGCAACAAATCAGGAGGAAAAAACCTGCTCCTCACTTAAAGATAAAATGAAGGAAAAAAAAAATCTGGAGAGGGACCTGTGCTCTGAAGTTGTGTGTGTGTGTGTGTATGAGAAAGAGAGAGAGGTGTTCTTTTAACTGTTTGAAAATAACCAGAAAAAGCCAAGTTTGTGATTCATCATTTTTTATGAATCGCTAACCAATTCCTTCTGTTGATAAATATTACAGCCCTCTTAAGAGTTTTATTCTTCATATTTAAAAAGTACCTTCTGCTTTTAGATCCACTAAAAAACATAACTGTCAAAGAAGTGGACCCATTTCCCTATTACTTTTATTATCTTCCTGAACCACAAATCTGGTCATGTTACTCCCCTACTTTAAAATGCTTCAGTAGCTCCAACTGCCTATTAGATCAAATCTAATGCATGACATTCAAGATCTTTTAATATGTGAATCAAGCCAATTACTTCATCTTTAGTTCCTGCCATTCGCTGCATGATATATCCTATTAAAATATGCCAAAATCGATGCCATGCCCCAATCAGGCCTCACCATTTCATATCAGGGGCTTAGGCTGAGGCCCCTGTCTTCTTCACTATGCCTTGAAATTGTATTTATTCTTCAAGATCCATTTCAGAATAACCTATACACTAAATCCCCCTCCAACTATATCCTAGACAAGTGATTACCACAGTTTTGAAATACAGACATTAATATAAAAAAGTAAGTGAGTTCTAATATGGGATTGTTCACTGTTACTTCGCCAAGATCACACACACATACACACACACACCTATCATAATATATAGGACAAGTTAGAAACAAAAAGGAAGAATATAATCTCAGAATAAATAAGAGTGTTTCAAGTTCATGAATTTTGTTTTATGAACATTTCACTCATTTGGTTTTTCTTAATTTGCCACAGGAAAACGAATCAAAAAAATAGCCATGGACTTGCATTTGGGAACCACTGTCCTAGACTGTGGGTAGAATTGATTGCTCCACTGATTTGGCTTCTAATACTTTGTACAGATTTGTTACATTGAGTTGTAATTATTTTACTGAATCTCATCCTCTTCTCACTGATTTTTGAACTTTTGAGTATAGGAATTATTATCATTATTATTGTTATTATTTTTATCATTCTATATATTCCAACTACCTAGTACATAATAGGGGCTCAATAAATGTCTGTTAAATTAATATTTATATGAATGGCTCTGTGTGCAGAAGGAATGCCAAGACAGACTAGTCCCAGGCCAAAAACTTTCCTTTTCATTCTAGTAAGAGGACATAGTTCCATTTCTGGGTGTTTATCATCACCGATGTTTCCTGCACCATAAAATATCATCTGCGAGACTCTTCTCACACAAGACTCTGCTGGTAACAGCATGTTAGACAATGTTCCCCTTCTCTAGGTTATAATCATCCTCTCCTTTATCATCATCCTTTAAAGGTATCCTCTTCCCCACTCCGTAGCCTTCAAGGGAATTTACAAAATGAGCATTTCATCTTCTCTTTGAGGTCATTCGTTAGGATGCTTTAGGTTACAAATAATATGGCAGCCTAACTCAAACTGGATTTTATAAAAAGGTAATTTATTAATTCATGTAACTGAAAAATAGCTCAGCTAAAGCTTGATTCAATAGCTCACTGTTGCCATCTTGGACCTGATTTCTTCTTATCTTGTCACTCTGCCTTCAGCATCATCTAGCACTGGTCTCCTTTGTGGTCTTGAGAGAGACAGCTATCAACAGCTCCACACACTATATGCTTTTTCTTCCTCAACTTGCAGAAAAGAACATAATTTTCCCTACATTCCCACAAATTCAATCTAATTACGATAGTTCAGGTTACCTGCCCACATCTGAACTGAGGCCAGTGGAATAAAATTCACTGACTAATTACAATCTCAGGTTCTAATGCCGAAGACAGAACATAGAGCCAGATTTCCAAGAACCATATAAATTCCCACATGGAAATCTAGGGTTGTTTCAAAGAAATAAAAGAGCAATAATTGTTGGCACAAATGTCCACTACACTCTGTACAAGTGATAATCTTCTGAAGACATAAGTATCCTCAAAAACCTGAGGACTTTCACAAATATACTTATGGATGTTTTAAAATCTCTCTCTCTTGGAAGACATATGGGAACATATGTATATGTATAGCTGATTCACTTTGTTATAAAGCAGAAACTAGCACACCATTGTAAAGCAATTATACCCCAATAAAGATGGTTAAAAAAAAAAAATCTCTCTCTCTCAAAAGAAGAAAATGATACCTTCCCAAGACTCTTATACCACCCCCACAAAAAGCAGCTGCATTATTCTTTCTTTAACAAAGTAGAATTTAAAGATCTCTTCTAGAAAAAGATGGATGATGGTAAAGGAGCTGTTTCAGAAGCTGACCCAGAAAGTAATGATTAATTATATTCTTGCAGGCTGAACTGTTCAATGTACTAGACGGCATCATCTTCCAGCTTCTAAAGAGATTCCTTGCCTGTGGCAGTGAGATAGGAATGGAAGGTTAGTCACTTGATCCTGCCACAGAAGCAATAATTCACTGCCTCCAAGATGAGCTCTCCAAAGGAACACATTTGAGGGACTGTATAAAACCAATCCACTCATCTAAAATGGACAGATTCTGAGAAGCTGCTGTAGTGGAAGCCTGCTTTTACCTGAAGAATTCAGATCGGCTTCCCATCTAGGCTAAATTCCCTTGATGAATACTGCAGATAGACTATCATGATCTAAGAAATGACTAAAGGCTTATAGTCTTAAAGGTATAGTAAGTCTCAAATTTTATTTGTCATAGAATTTTTAGTTAACTGAGATTTCAACTCCAGTTATAATTTTAATTACCCTTGAGGTAAACTGTTGTAGTAATGGCCCCAGTGAATTATGCCTTTTGGTATCCATGCCCACTGGGTATTATACATATACACATACACATTGACTCTGAGATTGGCCATATAACTTGCTTTGGCCAATGGAACGTTATCAAACATAACACAATAGAGGCTTGAAAAGTGCTTGCCTACTGGGAACTATTCCACCACCATGTGGAAGAGGCCAGGTAGCTCTTGGAGGATGTGAGAGCATGTGGAGAAAGGTCTCTGCTGTTCAAGCCATCCCAGTTATTCAAGATAACCTAGCCAAAGCCCAAATGCATGTGTGAATCCAGCCATCACCATGTGGAGCAGAAATGAATTGTCTCAAGATGACACCAACCCATATTTCCAACCTACAGAATTATGAGCAAATAAATGGATGTCATTTTGAGCCACTAAGTCTTGAGCTATATAGATACACAACAAACTGTAACTGGCACAACCCTCAGACCTCAGAACACCTACACACCTTAGTCTACACAGCAGGAGAACAATAAATGTCTACTGAACCATATAATAAATTAATCTAATTGTGTTGGTCATTCATGTGAATTACATATTTGTAAAAAGCTTTTCTAATAGAATGTTAGAAAAGATGTCAGATTTTACTGCTAAATTAATTTTGGCCCTTTATTTTATTCAAAAGAAGATAGGAGGCCATCTTCTAGTTAGTCTAGTAAAGCTATAAAATAGGCTTTCCTAGTAATGGAAGTAATTGACCTAAAATGCTTAGCTCGGTTTCTGACCCTTGATACATGTTATTACTGATGATGTTGAGGATGATTGTGAATATAAATGATGATGCTGACTATAAATGCCTCAAGTATAGGGGCTATCTTAGTCCATATTTTATTCATGGTACATGATTTACAATATCATGGATATATTTTAAAAGTGAGGCTTATGATGAAGAGGATGATAATACTAGATACATGTATAGCAGGGAGAGGTTTTTAAAAATTCTACTTGGAAAATATTGTGATTCTTCTTCAATATGATAACTCACATATTTCCTCAGTTACACAAAATTCTTATCCCTTCAAATATTGCCTCTTCTCTGTTCCCTTTTTTTCATTCTTTATCCTGCTTTATCTATTAACGGCTGCTGATCTTTCCATTTTATTATCTCTCTGTCAGACTGCCTAGGAATTTTTCTTTCATGATATTAGTTCAACTAATTCTCTCTTCTATACTTAATCATCTATTTAACTCATCTCTCATGCATATAATTTCAAGGTTTGTATTTTTTATTACTAGACATCTCTTTGGTTCTTTTCTAATCCACATATTTATTTTTTAAATTTAATTTATTTACTTTTTATACAGCAGGTTCTTATTAGTTATAAATTTTATACATATTAGTGTATATATGTCAATCCTAATCTCCCAATTCATCCCACCATCACCTCCCTCCCCACTTCCCCCCTTGGTGTCCATATGTTTGTTCTCTACCTCTGTGTCTCTATTTCTGCCTTGCAAACTGGTTCATTTGTACCATTTTTCTATATTCCACATATATGTGTTAATATATGATATTTGTTTTTCTCTTTCTTATTTCACTCTGTATAACGGTCTCTAGTTCCATCCACATCTCTACAAATAACCCAATTTCTTTCCTTTTTATGGCTGAATAATATTCCATTGTATATATGTACCACATCTTCTTTAACTGTTCATCTGTTGATGGGCATTTAGGTTGCTTCCATGACCTGGCTATTGTAAATAGTGCTGCAATGAACATTGGGGTTCTTTCTGAATTATGTTTTTCTCTGGCTATATACCCAGTAGTGGGATAGCTGGGTCATAGGATAATTCTATTTTTAGTTTTTTAGGGAACCTCCATAGAGTTCTCCATAGCAGCTCTATCAATTTACATTCCCACCAACAGTGCAAGAGGATTCCCTTTTCTCCACACCCTCTCCAGCATTTGCTGTTAGTAGATTTTCTGATGATGCCCATTCTAAGCAGTGTGAGGTGATACGTCACTGTAGTTTTGATTTGCATTTCTCTAATAATTAGTTATGTTGAGAAGGTTTTCATGGGCCTCTTGGCCATGTGTATGTCTTCTTTGGAGAAATGTCTGTTTAGGCCTTCTGCCCATTTTTTGATTGGATTTTTTTTTAATATTGAGCTGTGTAAGCTGTTTATATATCTTGGAGATTAATCCTTTGTCCAGTGATTCGTTTGCAAATACTTTCTCCCATTCTGAGAGGTGTCTTTTCATCTTGTTTATAGTTTCCTTTGCTGTGCCAAAGCTATTAAGTTTCATTAGGTCCCATTTGTTTATTTTTGTTTTTATTTCCATTACTCTAGGAAGTAGGTAAGAAAGATCTTGCTGTGATTTACGTCAAAGAGTGTTCTTCCTATGTTTTTCTCTAAGACTTTTATAGTGTCAGGTCTTACATTTAGGTCTTTAATCCATTTTGAGTTTATTTTTGTGTAGGGTGTTAGGGAATGTTCTAACTTCATTCTTTTACATGTAGCTGTCCAGTTTTCTCAGCACCACTTATTGAAGAGACTGTCTTTTCTCCATTGTATATCCTTGCCTCCTTTGTCATAGATTAGTTGACCATAGGTGTGGTGGTTTATCTCTGGGCTTTCTATCCTGCTCCATTGATATATTTCTGCTTTTGTGCCAGTACCATATTGTCTTGATTACTGTAGGTTTGTAGTATAGTCTAAAGTCGGGGGTCTGGTTCCTACAGCTCCGTTTTTTCCCCTAAAGATTGCTTTGGCTATCTGGGGTCTTTTGTGTCTCCATAAAAAGTTTAAGATTTTTTGTTCTAGTTCTGTAAAAAATGCCATTGGTAGTCTGATAGGGATTGCACTGAATCAGTATATTGCTTTGGGTAGTATAGTCATTTTCACAATATTGATTCTTCCAATCCAAGAACATGGTATATTTCTCCATCTGTTTGTATCATCTTTGATTTCTTTCATCGGTGTCTTATAGTTTTCTGAGCACAGGTCTTTTGTCTCCTTAGGGAGGTTTATTCCTAGGTATTTTATTCTTTTTGCTGCAATGGTAAATGGGATTGTTTCCTTAATTTCTCCTTCTGCTCTTTCGTTGTTAGTGCATAGGAATGCAAGATATTTCTGTGCATTAATTTTGTATCCTGCAACTTTACCAAATTCATTGATTAGCTGTAGTAGTTTTCTAGTGGCAGCTTTATGATTCTCTATGTATAGTGTCATGTCATCTGAAGACAGTGACAGTTTTACTTCTTCTTTTCCAATGTGTATTCCTTTTATTTCTTTTTCTTCTCTGATTGGCGTGGCTAGAACTTACAAAACTTTGTTGAATAATAGTGGTGAGAGTGGATATCCTTGTCTTGTTCCTGATCTTAGAGGAAATGGTTTCAATTTTGCACCATTGAGAATGAGGTTTGCTGTAAGCTTGTCGTATATGGCGTTTATTAGGTTGAGGTAGGTTACATCTCTGCCCGCTTTCTGGAGAGTTTTTAATCATACATGGGTGTTGAATTTTGTCAAAAGCTTTTTCTGCATCTCTTGAGATGATAATATGGTTTTTATTCTGCAATTTGTTAATATGGTGTATAACATGGATTGATTTGAACGTATTGAAGAATCTTTGTATCTCTGGAATAAATCCCATTTGATCATGGTGTATGATCCTTTTAATGTGTTGTTGGATTTTGTTTGCTAATGTTTTGTTGAGAATTTTTGCATCTATGTTCATCAGTGATATTGGTCTGTAATTTTCCTTATTTTGGAGTACCTTTGTCTGGTTTTGGCAACAGGGTGATGGTGGCCTCATAGAACGAGTTTGGGAGTGTTCCTTTCTCCAGAGTTTTTGGAAGAGTTTGAGAAGGATGGGTGTTAGCTCTTTTCTAAATGTTTGACAGAATTTAACTGTGAAGCCATCTGGTCCTGGACTTTTGTTTGTTGGAAGATTTTTAATCACAGTTTCAATTTAATTACTTGTGATTGGTCTGCTCATGTTTTCTATTTCTTCCTGGTTCAGTCTTGGAAGGTTATACCTTTCTAAGAATTTGTCCATTTTTTCCAGGTTGTCTATTTTTTCTGGCATAGAGTTGCTTGTAGTAGTCTCTTATGCTTTGTATTTCTGCAGTGTCCATTGTAACTTCTCCTTTTTCATTTCTAATTCTGTTGATTTGAGTCCTCTCCCACTTTTTCTTCATGGATCTAGCTAAAGGTTTATCAATTTTCTTTATCTTCTCAAAGAACCAGCTTTTAGTTTTATTGATCCTTGCTATTGTTTTCTTTGTTGCTATTTCATTTATTTCTGCTCTGATCTTTATGATTTCTTTCCTTCTACTAACTTTGGGTTTTGTTTGTTCTTATTTCTCTAATTCCTTTAGGGGTCAGGTTAGATTGTCTATTTGAGATTTTTCTTGTTTCTTGAGGTAGGATTGTATTGCTATCAACTTCTCTTTTAGAACTGCATCTCATAGATTTTGGATCGTCATGTTTTCTTTGTCATTTGTCTCTATTTTTTTTTTTTTTTTTGCAGTACGTGGGCCTCTCACTGTTGTGGCCTCTCCCATTGCAGAGCACAGGCTCTGGACACACAGGCTCAGCAGCCATGGCTCATGGGCCCAGCTGCTCCGCGGCATGTGGGATCTTCCCAGACCGGGGCACGAACCCGTGTCCCCCGCATCAGCAAGCAGACTCTCAACCACTGCGCCACCAGGGAAGCCCTGTCTCTAAGTATTTTTTGACTCCCTCTTTGATTTCTTCAGTGATCTCTTGATGTATTTTTTACCCTCCATGTGTTTGTGTTTTTAACGTCTTTTTTCCTGTAATTGATTTCTAATCTCATAGTGTTGTGGTTGAAAAAGATGCTTGATATGATTTCAATTTTCTTAAATTTACCGAGGCTTGATTTGTGACCCAAGATATGATCTATCCTGGAGAATGTTCTGTGTGTACTTGAGAAGTATAATCTGCAGTTTTTGGATGGAATGTCCTTTAAATATCAATTAAATCTATCTGGTCTATTGTGTCATTTAAAGCTTGTGTTTCCTTATTAATTTTCTGTCTGGATGATCTGCCCATTGGTGTAAGTGAGGTGTTAAAGTCCCCCACTATGATTGAGTTACTGTCAATTTCCTCTTTTATAGCTGTTAGCAGTTGCCTTATGTATTGAGGTGCTGTTATGTTGGGTGCATATGTATTTATAATTGTTATATTTTCTTCTTGGATTGATCCCTTGATCATTATGTAGTGTCCTTCCTTGTCTCTTGTAATAGTCTTTATTTTAAAGTCTATTTTGTCTGATATAAGGATTGCTACTCCAGCTCCCTTTTGATTCCATTTGCATGGAATATCTTTTTCCATCCCCTCACTTTCAGTCTGTATGTGTCCCTAGGTCTGAAGTGGGTCTCTTGTAGACAGCATATAGTTGTGTCTTGTATTTGTATCCATTCAGCGAGCCTGTCTTTTGGTTGGAGCATTTAATCCATTCACATTTAAGGTAATTATTGATAAGTATGTTCCTATTACCATTTTCTTAATTGTTTTGAGTTTGTTTTTGTAGGTCCTTTTCTTCTCTTGTGTTTCCCACTTAGAGAAGTTCCTTTAGTATTTGTTTGGTGGTGCTGAATTCTCTTAGTTTTTGCTTGTCAAGAAAGCTTTTGATTTCTCCATCGAATCTGAATGAGATCCTTGCTGGGTAGAGTGATCTTTGTTGTAGCTTCTTCCCTTTCATCACTTTAAGTATATCATGCCACTCCCTTCTGGCTTGTAGAGTTTCTGCTGAGAAATCAGCTGTTAACCGTATGGGAGTTCCCTTGTATGTTATTTGTCATTTTTCCCTTGTTGCTTTGAATAACTTTTCTTTGTCTTTAATTTCTGTCAATTTGATTATTCTGTGTCTCAGCATGTTTCTCCTTGGGTTTATCCTCCCTGGGACTCTCCACACCACCTCGACTTGGGTGGCTATTTCCTTTCCCATGTTAGGGAAGTTTTCAACTATAATCTCTTCAAATATTTTCTCAGGTACTTCCTCTCTCTCTTCTCCTTCTGGAATGTTGGTACATTTAATATTGTCCCAGAGATCTCTTAGGCTGTCTTCATTTCTTTTCATTCTTTTTTCTTTATTCTGTTCTGCAGCAGTGAATTCCATCATTCTGTCTTCCAGGTCACTTATCTGTTCTTCTGCCTCCGTTATTCTGCTATTGATTCCTTCTAGTGTATTTTTCATTTCAGTTATTGTATTGTTCACCGCTGTTTGTTCTTTAATTCTTCTAGGTATTTGTTCTTTAATTCTTCTAGGTCTTTGTTAAACATTTCCTGCATCTTTTCAATCTTTGCCTCCATTCTTTTTCTGAGGTCCTGGATCATCTTCACTATCATTATTCTGAATTCTTTTTCTGGAAGGTTGCCTATCTCCACTTCATTTAGTTGTTTTTCTGGGGTTTTATCTTGTTCCTTCATCTGGTACATAGTTTTCTGCCTTTTCATTTTGTCTATCTTTCTGTGAATGTGGTTTTCATTCCACAGGCTGCAGAACTGTAGTTCTTGCTTCTGCTGTCTGCCCTCTGGTCCACATATTCTTTTTTATACAATTTTATTCTTTCACTGTGTTTTGTGTTTAATTTTTATTTTTACAATTATTTTAAATATTCTTATTTTATAGTTTCTGATTTAAAATTTTTGGATTTTAGGATAGTAATTATTCTATTGGCTGCATCAGCTCAATCTTGCTTATGTAATGTGTAGTTTTTAAACATGAGCTCATCTTCAAGGATGAATGTTTATTCCTTGGGAGTCCTATGTTTTCCAGTTTATAAAATTATTAGAATGGAGTGATTTCAGCCATTTTATTGCCTGGAGAATAAGGAGTTTCAACAGTTCTGCCCCATTTTTAATGCCCAAGTACCTGATAGGATGCCAAGTCCTTTTTGGTTAAGCTCTGGTCACAACCCCCAAGTTCCAGTCGAACTGCACACCTCAGTAGTTATCTAACAAAGGCAAACTTGTTCCTCCCCTCTCCCACATCACATGTCTTGCACTTGCTGTAATTCCTAATGTGTCCTAAGCACACAGTCTGAATCAGTTTCTACACCATCATCTTTCCTCCTGTTCTCTATTCATTTCTCTCTTCTCCTCAATCTTAAGCTTTCTTCTTCACTTCCTGCTTTTGGTAGCATGTTTATCCCACCTGGTCTTCAGCTCTACCTCCTCAAATTCCTCCTTGTCCTTCTGTATTGGAATGACTTACTAAAATTCTCTTTTTTAGTTATAAAGTAAGGATATGATCAAATGACTCTGATCTCAAATAGATGTGTACACAGAATACATATAGAATTTGGGATGATTTTGCATTTTATCACAAAATTTATTTATGAATCTAAGATTAAGTTTTGTTAAGAATAAAATTAACAACTCTGGCCTCCAGAATATTAGCCTTAAATTTACCTCACAGAGGTAATCAAAACAAACAATAATGGCTCTACAATATTTAAAAATTTAAGTGCATAAGAATGGTAGTAGCTCCAGAAAAACTAAAAACAGTTCATTGTTTTGGCAACATTCTTGGAAAAACAACAACAAAATTTGCAGGGTCATGAAAAAAGGGCCTAATTCTCTAACGTTGATGGCAATTATATTTCCCATTAAGCAAACTCACTAGAAATAGCACTGTCTGAACAGTGAAAAAAATTTTTTTTTACTGAATTTCTGAACTTAGAACTGAGAAAACTGTTGTGCACACAGTTCTAGAGGACAGCCTTGAGATTTCTCTTCACTATACAAGTCTTGGAAAAAGCAACTAGTGAGTAAGTAAAGGGATGGCAGAGACAAAGCAGAGATCTCCATGCCGATTACCCACCACATCCAGGAGGGAAAGAAATTGGGAGCAGACACCTAATCACATAGCCATACATACTGGGAAACATCTAGGGAGTGAAATGTCCAGAGATGGTCAGGGATGTGTCCATTCATTTAGCAATGTTTCATGAGGACCCTCTACCTGTAAGGCACTGCCATTCTGAGCAGGGAAGGAGTTGAAAGAGATTTCAGATGAATAGTCTATCCTCTATAATTTTCTCATCTGGTGTAAAACAAAAATAGGATAAAATGTCACATCAAAGTCCCACATGAGTAATACAGTAAAAACTTAAATACGTGCAGCAGACAGAAAAAAAATGTTCTTTAATTTTGAAAAACCTGATTTTGGTTAAAGAAACAGCACAAGTTTATTGCTAGTGCTCCCCTACTCCAGGCCAGAAATTTCTCAAAGAAAGTCAAATTTTCTTAAATGTTTAGTCAGAGAATGAGCAGCAGTCCCAAATCCTTATATCCCCATTTACATCTTCAACACAAAACAGAAGAAGGGCACTTTCAGTTTTTGAAACCACAAGACGTGTTTATTAGGCCACACCTCCTCATGGGCATCTATAGCGTAAAGTTCTTTGTCAAGGAAGCAGCTATGCAGTCTGCTTCAGCAGGTGGGCACAATTGGCCACCCAAAAAATGCCAGTGTCAGTTTCTTGGATGTCATATAAAATAAATAAAATGCCATCCAGAGCTACAAAACCCTATTCAACATCATCACATTGCCAGGAATTGCCCATCCTGATGGGACCTGAAACCCTGGCCAGCGAGGTTCAGCCTTGGCTCCTCCAGCACATAGCTGGTGCCTGTTGGACATTGCATTTCACTTCTCAGGGTTCCTGCCTGCACAGTGAACAACAGCATAGCCTAGATTATCTCTAAACCCATCTTGTCTTGGATTTTATGAGACTAAGAGATTTCTAGGTTGCCACGTGCCTTTCCTTCTCATGCTGCTCATTTGATGGAAACATCCATATAAGCTAATTTCAGTAAAACCGTAGAGCTACTAGCACTATCTTAAATAGGAATTTACAACAGACTCGCTCTTCTTTCCTTTTTCCTGGATGTTCATAGTCTCTACCCTGCCCTCTAGAACTTGGAAAAAGGGGTATTATTTCTCCCCCTTAATCATCACACAGCAAGTCTCCAAATCCAAGCGTAAAATGGTGGCTCCTCAGAGGTGACAACATGCAATTAGATGTCTGCAGTTTTGCATATTCCAAGCAAGCAATTTAAAATGTCAAATAGTGAGCCATTTCTTTGTGCTCCATAAAAAGACTCCTCCTGATTCCCCCAGACAACCCATTTGCAGAATTGCTAGTAAATCAACATAATTTGTTTTCCCTGAGACAGTGTTCTACTAGGGAAACCT
Organism: Neophocaena asiaeorientalis asiaeorientalis; assembly: GCF_003031525.2. Lineage (NCBI taxonomy): Eukaryota > Metazoa > Chordata > Mammalia > Artiodactyla > Phocoenidae > Neophocaena > Neophocaena asiaeorientalis. The sequence goes on from NW_020173108.1 coordinate 5,065,258, forward strand.
CCTTGAGGACTGCTGAAGCTGCTGCAATTGTACAATATTATTGCATCTCACAATAAGGAACTTCCCTACAATTGGTCATGCAAATGAGGGACAATAATACATATATAATTTAGACAGTCTAATTGTTGTTCCCAAGTTAATTTTGTCAGTGTTCCCTTTGGTTCATAAAACCCCAGAATTCTACAATTCAGCAGATATGAGCTATCCCAGGGACACAATTTTGCCTGCGCAAATTCAAATATTTAGTATATAATTCATGTTAAATATCTGTGGTATTTGCATGCAAATACACCATCACTGTGATGTCTGTCACTGCAGAATGGAGAATAGTTAGACTTCATTTTAAAGCAGTGAACAGTTTTTCCAAAGTCTCACAGAAAGCCTGCAGGCAAGTCAATAATATCTAAGCCCACACACCTGGCACCACCAAAGAAAATGGATCAGAGCCCAAGGTGGGATCCTTTGTGATGCTCTTTCCCTGAAAGAGAGAGCTGCCTTAAGGCTCACCCTTCAACTAGAGCTGGTTTACAGGTATGGAGATAGCCTTGGTCAAAGAATGTCCCGGAAATTTTAAAAGGCAGTTTATTCTGGTGGCAAAAAGAAATCTCAAAGAAACCCAAGAACCGTGGCTCCTAGTAGAGCTTTGTGATTAACCAGATCTATGATCACTATAAAGTCAATCTGCTTCTTCAATACTTCATTTCCTCAGAATGAAGGAATTGAGTTACATGATCTCTATGCTATCCTTTCACTATAACATATTATGAACCTACCTATGATAAATGTTTGCTATCACACAAAAGTTTCCTATGGAGTTATGGCAAGAACATAGCCTTAAGACTGACCTTTTAAAAAATGAAAATAGAGCTACCATATGATCCTGCAATCCTACTCCTGGGCATATATCCAGAGAAAAACACGGTCTGAAAGGATACATGAATCCCAATGTTCACTGCAGCAGTGTTTACAATAGCCAAGACATGGAAGCAACCTAAATGTCCATCGACAGATGAATGGATAAAGAAGATGTAGTACATACATACAATGGAATATAACTCAGCCATTAAAAAGAATAAAATAATGCCATTTGCGGCAACATGGATGGACCTACAGATTGCCATGCTGAGTGAATTAAGTCAGACAGAGAAAGACAAATGTTGTATGATACCGCTTATATGCGGAATCTAAAAAAATGATACAAATAAACTTATTTACAAAGCAGAAACAGAGTCACAGACTTAGAAAATGAACTTATGGTTAGCAGGGGAAAGCAGGGAGGAGGGATAGTTAGGGATTGACATGTACACACTACTATATTTAAAATGGATAACCGACAAGGACCTACTCTATAGCACCAGGGACTCTGCTCAATACTCTGTAATGACATATATGGGAATAGAATCTAAAAAAGAGTGGATATATGTATAACTGAATCACTTTTCTGTATACCTGAAGCTAACACAACATTGTTAATCAACTATACTCCAATATAAAATTAAAAGTTAAAAAAAAGACTGACAGGTCAGGAGTTGAATCCCAGTTTCAAGGTATTAGCTGCGTGAGTCTGTACAAGGTGCTAGCTCTCTGAACCTTAGCTTCTTCATCTATAAAATGAATGTGGGATTAAGTGTTTACCTGGTATATAGTTATCATAAAACACTTAGCCTACACCCAAGAGTAATTAAGACAACCCTAGCCAAGGTTGTGAAACGAGCTGAGACTGCCTAGAGCCCCTTCTCTCTCTACATTTTTTACTCTTTTTTAAACTTACACCCCTGTCTTTATGCTGTTTCCTTCTTCCAAACATAACTAAGCTACAGTAAGATCAGGGAGATACAACATATTAGCAGTATTTATATGCCACATGCTACAGAAGCTAAGAGCACAATATCTAGATTCAGACAGATCTAGGTTCAAATCCTGATTCCATCCTTCACTAGTCATGTGACCCTAGGCAAGTTAATTCATTTCTCCATGTCTCAAGTTCTCCATCTGTAAAATGAGGATAATTCTAATATCTACCTGTACAGAGTTGACATAAAGACTAAGTAAGATATTCATGACATGCTTAGTATTATGTTACATAAAGTGAGCACTAATAAACAATGGTTCTCTCATCCTGTTAATGGCTCCTGTTTAGCTTATAAATAAATAAAATGGAACTTCCCCTCTCCTGTCTAATTGATTTTAAAAATCCATTGCAGTCTTTACATTCTAGCTTTTTCAATGTCACTTTGTTCTTTTGAGCCCTACATGTACTTCCCTTACTCTCTTCCAGCTTTCTGCATAGAAGAAAAGGCAGTCCTTCCAGTCCTTCTTGCCTAGGATTCTACCCGCAAATTTCTAGCCTGACTATTTTCTTCTCATTCATCCCTACATGCAACCAATCATGCAACAATCTTTGAATGAGTACCTCTTATTTGCCAATCTTGGTTAGGAGCTGGGAATATAAAAATAGCAGAGACTGCCTTCAAGCAGGTAACTGCAGAATGGATAGAAGAGACATATTTGCGAGACATTAAGGAGGCAACATCAACAGGACCTGAGTTGCCCTGAAACTCAGTAAAGTCTGAGATTTTGTGTCCATTGGGTGAGGAACATTTAAAGAAAGGACAGTATCCACCCACAGGGTGAAGAAGAGCAGGGAAGCAGCTCAACAATCTGGAAAAGCTTTCTGGAGGCAGCAAAAAAATGCAGCAGAAGCCCAGAGCAGTGGTTCAAAGGGAGGTATGGCCAATAAAGAAGGGCCAGCATTCCCTGGGATCCTCAGAAATATTTGGAAGGCGGAGTCAACTTCCTAGGCTCACAAGAGCTGCTGACTCAGATTATTGTTATTTTGATATTAAAGGAAAGAAGTAACTCAGAACACTAGAGATCTTGGGGAAATTGGCACAGGAGAAAAGTTCTCACAGAAGAAAATGCTCCGGGTGTATAAGAGAAGGTCAGAATGCAACCCACTGCATACTGAACTAACTTCACTAAATAGGGCATAAGAAAGAGCTCGGAAGTACCCAAATCCCAGGCCTCCCTCCCCCAAGAGAGTTTCTCAGGGTCTTTAAACTTCATAAAGGCATGGCTGAAGGATGCTATGAGAAGAAAGTCAGCAAAGCTCAGCAATCCTAGTCAGGGCCTTCCCCTGCTTGTTTCTTTTACCAGTGACGTCCCTCAAAGATGCATGATGACCTCCCATTACCAGACAACCCCATTAAAGAATGACAGAAACACAAATGACTTGCCAACTCTTCTGCTAAACGTGTTGTAAGATGGGAGATCTGGTACTTCTCTTCATAACCTTCTCCAGTTTTTAAATCACTTACAGTCAAAAACCTCTTATTATTAAACCAATTATCTCTTACAGCAATTCTAGCTCAATTCATCTTCCTCTGGCCCTCCATGGAGATGCAGAGCCACTAGTCAGCACTCTCTCTGTACTTCTCTACAGTCATGACTAAAGAATTACAGGGTGACCCCTTCTCATCTTCTTACTTGGGCTAGACAACATCATTAATTTTGCCTCATAGGACCATTTCTCCAATTCATCCCTTTGACAATTTCTACTGTTCTAGCCTCTCTGATTTTCTGCACTTTCATTTTAAATTAAAAAGCAAACTGGAAACAGTAAGTTTAGGACCAATAAAAAGTAGACTAAGAAGATACACGGCTTCACTTTCATATCACAGTTGTACCAATGGCATACTAATTTTGAAACTTTCTTTAAAATGTCACTGCTCGCTCAACTTTGGAAACCTATATCAATTGTATGAATCTGCTGTGTACTGGAACAGTGACATTTTCAATTCTGTTCAACAATGTTCTGTTCCATAGAAAACTTTCTGAAACATTTAATTTAAAAGTCCAGTTATTAAAAGAGATGCTCAGGGAATTCACCAAATATGGCTATAAGTTAACTTTGACATTGAAAACAGAGCTGTTGTCTACCAAAGCCACTCTTTTTCCAACCATTCTTAGGTCATTAAGGACCTCCATCTGCCTGATCTAATGACATTTTCTGACCTCATCTTACTTGGCCCCTCATCAGCCATCCCCAAAGGAATCCTTCTTCGAAGTAGGCTCTCCCTTTCCCTTGTGCAACCTCACACTCTGGGTTTTCCTCTTCCCTCTCTACTATCCCTTCTCACTTTCTTTGGCCTAAACTCCGCTTCTTCTTCCTAACCTCTAATTCCTAAGGTTTCTCAGAGTCATCTTGAGCCATCTTCTCTTCTTTTGAAGCACTCCCAGCTCCCGTATCGTTTTTGTTTCGTTTTGTTTTGTTTTGTTTTGTTTTGCAGTATGCGGGCCTCTCACTGTTGTGGCCTCTCCCGTTGCGGAGCACAGGCTCCGGACGCGCAGGCTCAGCGGCCATGGCTCACGGGCCCAGCCGCTCCGCGGCATGTGGGATCCTCCCAGATCGGGGCACAAACCTGTGTCCCCTGCATCGGCAGGCGGACTCTCAACCACTGCGCCACCAGGGAAGCCCTCCCGTATGGTTTTAATGATCACATACAAATCAAGGACTTCCAACGTGTAATTCCATTGCAGACCCTTATTTGAAGCTCCGTAAAAATATATCTGACTTTAGTCATCAATATCTCTATTTAGACATCTAACAGGCAATCCCCAACTCTTTATGTCTAGGACTGAATATATGATTACTCACTTCCCCACTTCTCACTCCTACACCTGAAAAATCTGCTTGTTGTGTTCCCTGCATTTCCTAGCTCAACAGTTGCTCTTGCAAGAAACCTACTGCCATCACTGAGACCTTCTCTCCTTCATCCTCCACATCCAATGTCACCTACCTCTGCTTCCTAGACTTCTCAAATGCATTTATTTTGACTTCCATTGCTTTTTCCTCTATCCCTCCTCTTTCCTGGACTTCTGAAAAACCACCTAACTGGTCTCCCAGCCCTATTTATATCCTCTCCAATAAATTCTTCCTTGCAGTGAAGGTGATATTTTAAAATACAGTGGTCACAATGTCACTCCCTTGCTTAACATTCTTCAGTGGATTTCTATTACACTTAGTATGAAAGATCAGAAATCTTTACCATTGCCTGCAAGATCTGGTCCTGCTTGATCTGTCTTCTGTCTGTTTTCTAACATGAGCTCTTACTACCCTCCTTCTTTCTACATTACAGCCACACTGGTCATCTTTCAATTATGCAGGTGTATCAAGCTCTTTCAATTATGCAGGTGTATCAAGCTCAGAGCCTCCCTCTGCCTGAAATGCTTTCCCACCTATTTTTCTGCTTACCCTCACTCTTGCTTAATGTGTTAGCTTGAATAAATGTCTCTTCCTCAGAAATGTATCTCTTGATCCCTGCACCAAGTGTGGCAAAGACAAGAGTGCCCACGACACAGTCCCAATGCTCCCCAAATCTTCTCAGGATTTCCTGTTGCAGGATAGGGTTTTGTGACTACCTTCAGTCCACTGGCTGGAAGTGATACATCACTCTCATCTGAAGGATTTACAACTGGGTAGAACTTCTCCATGTGCTCTCTCTTGTTTATGTAGCTGAAAGCAGAGAACTTCATGATGGTAGACTTGTAAGACTGTAACATGAGTGAGAAATAAAACCTTGTGGAGTTAAGCCACTGAAACCTTGGGATTCTTCACCAAAATATAGTGTAGTCCAACTGACAAATAGTCTGTTAGATCCCCCAGGAACTAGTCTCATATCATCTTGTACTGTTATATCCCTGGCACCTTGCACAGTTTTGACATCTAATAGGCTCTGGAAAATATTTGTTAAACAAGTAAATAAATGAGTAAAATACCAGAGTGTATAGATTGAGAATGATTTCCTTTCAAAGAGATTAAAAAAACTTAAGACAACAGTGTAAAATTCTTTGGTAGGATTAACGGAAGACTCTGGAGATTTATGGTTACCTCCAATATGACCCTGAGGACTTTACTCATCTTCCTGAAGAACAGAGGATGAATGGCAAAGACACATGCAGGTAAAATTCCCTGAGAGAGTCCCTTTTTAGAAGATAGAGTGGACGGGCATCACAAGTATTATTTCTTATGCCTGCTTTTCACAGAAACCTGGCTAGATTAACACAATGCTAAAAGAGAATTCATGAGTGAGGGGGAAAAAAAACCTATTAGCTTCTCTTTTCAACTATATACACAAATATACAAGGCTATAAATGAAAGAGATGATCTTTTTATTCATTCATTTATGAAAATATTAGCTTAATAATAAAATATCTTTCATCTTAATACTAAAATAATATAAATAATAACAAATATTAGAAAAAATCCTTTTTTGGCTGGAACATGGTGCAAATTATAATTGTCTCTCAGAATTTCATTTCTATGAAGTATTATTCTAAAAGCATCATCTTGGGTACATGTAGTTTTTTCATTGAAAAAATAAGTATTTCTAAGTGTGAAGATCTAGAGAAGCAACCACTCCTCATGTAGGAGGCCACCCCCCAAATCTTCAGGAGGGCTAAGGCCTGGCTGTGCACCTATACCACGGGGGCTCCATTTGGCCCTCCATTCAGCACAAGGAAATCACAGAAGCAGCTCCCTGAAAACAATATCCGCAAAATTAATATGACAAAATGACAGCTAAAGTCACAGTCAGTGAGGACCCAGAAAATATAATTAAGAGAATTATTATGAGGGAAAAAGTGGCGATTACAAGCCGTACCAACTTACAGGACACTACATCAAAGGCTGCCATGCCAGAGTTAACCACCCACAACTCCAAGGACACACAGGATCTATACACTCTTGACATCTAAGAGCAAACATCATGGGCAGCTCTCCTGCCTCAGCACCAGAAGATGTAAATATATTATGGAGGAGGCAGCCCATGTGTACACAACATCTGCAATTAAAGGGAAAAATAAAAACGAAAACAGTCCAGGCTATGATATGGCAGCAAGGGAAGATGGAAAGAACATGAGATTGGGACTGAGGAGAACTGGCTTTGGTTGTGGAGTAGCTACTAGCTCCTGGGTTGACCTTGGACAATAGACTTTTGCTCAATAGGTCTTGGTTTCCTTGTGTGCATGATGAGAGCCTTTAAAAGCATCAGCTGTTTTAAAACTGTGTCCTTCAAAACTTGAGCCTGAAAGTTTTTGGAGGCCTCTATGCTTCCCTTTCCCTTCATCCAGGGCAGCTCAACCTTCACATGTGAAGACCTGGAGCTCAAGAGGAGACTTTATTTGAACAAATGAACTTTTACATAACCATGATGTTAACTGTTCTTCCTTTAACAAGACTGTCTTGGCCCCAGCTGCCGTCACTAGCTGAGTTGAGTCAGATTCAGTTCAATTGTGTCAGCCCTCAGAAAGAAGCCCTAAAGAGGAAACCCTACCAACTGAGGTCTTTTGGTCTTTTATTTCAATCTATCCATGTGAGCACCTTCATTCAAGTGAGCTTCCTGGGGTGGCAAAGAAAGATGTAAAGAATATCCAAGCAAGACTACAATACTGAGAGGTCTTACCAGTGCTGTATATCTTCTACATGCCTCTTATTGTCCTCTCTCCAGCCTTCTCCACTTCATTCTCTGCTTCCTGATACTGACTTGTTGAGCTACATCAGTGGGCTCCCTTGTTCTCTGCTTCTCATTGGGTTTGGCAAATAGATTATCCTAGCAAGAGATGATATTCAGGGAGGAAAGTGAGGTTGGAATAGGTATTTTCCTCCTTTCTTTTTGTGAGGTAGAACTTAAAGTCACAGATCATCTCAAGGTGGCCTTTTCTGTATGACTCTGTTCTTCTCGTTCCAAATACCACTCTTTTACCTTGTTATTTTTAAAATTTTATCTTATTCTGGTAAGAACACTTAACATGAAATCTACCCTTTTAACAAATTTTTAAGTGTACAGTATTGTATTGTTAACCATAGGCACAATCTTATATACCATATCCCTAGAAATTATTCATTTTGCATAACTAAAGCTTTATGCCAGTTGATTAGCAATTCCCCATTTCCTCCTCTCCCAATGGCAATCACCATTATACTCTCTGATTCTGAGTTTGACTATTTTAAATACCTCATATAAGTGCAATCATGTAATATTTGTCCTTTTGTGACTGCCTTATTTCACTTAATAGACGGTTTTTATCCATGTTGTTACATATTGCAGAATTTCCTTCTTAAGACTGAATTTATAAATAAATATATACAAAATGTTATATGTATTTAAATATATATAATAGGTTATATATATATATACATATATATATATACATACACATCACATTTTCTTTAGCCATTCATCTAGTGATTAACATTTAGGTTGTTTTTATATCTGAGCTATTATGAAGAGTGATGCAATGAATATAGGAGTACTAATATTTCTTTGAGGTTCCGATTTTAATACTTTTGAATAAATACACAGGAAAAAATCAGGTATTGTTGGGTCAAATGGCAGTTCTATTTTTAATTTTTTGAGGAACCTCCAAACTGTTTTCCTTTTTTTTTTTTTTAAATGGATGAATGATTATTTCCTTAAATTTTATTTTTTGGCCACATCGCACAGCATGCTGGATCTTAGTTCCCTGACCAGGGATCAAACCTGTGCCCCCTGCAGTGGAAACATGGAGTCTTAACCACTGGACTGCCAGGGAAGTCCCACCATACTGTTCTCCATAGTGGCTACACCATTCGGCATTCCCACTAACAGTGTATAAGTGTTCCAATTTCTCCATATCCTAGCCAATATATGTTGTCTTTTGTACTTTTGATGATAGCCATACTGACAGATATGAGGTGATATCTCATTGTGGTTATGATTTGTATTGCCCTGATGGTTAGTGACACTCAGCATCTTTTCAAATACATTCTGGGCATTTGTATGTCTTCTTTGGAGAGATGTCTAATCAAGTCTTTAGCCCATTTTTTAATCAGGTGTTTTTTGCTTTGAGTTGTAGGAGCTCCTTATATTTTGAAATTAACCCCTTATCAGATATATGGCTTGCAAATGTTTTCTACCATTCTTTGATTGCCTTTTCACTCCGTTGATTGTCATGTCTGCTGTGTAGAAGCTTTTTGCCTGATGTAATCTGACAGGTCTATTTTTGCTTTTGCTGCCTCTGCTTTAGGTTTTATATCCATAAAATCTTTGCCAAGACCAATACCATGAAGCTTTCCTCCTGTGTTTTCTTCTAGAGGTGTTACAGTTTCAGTTCTTACATCTAAGTCTTTAACTCACTTTGAGATGATTTTTTTGTGTATGGTGTAAAATAAGGGTCCAATTTCATTCTTTTGCATGGGGATAGCCAGTTTTCTCAACACTATTTGTTGAAGAGAGTTTTTCCTATTGTGTTTTCTTGGCATTCTTGTCAAAGATCAGGTGACCATATACACATTGGTTTATTTCTAGGCTCTCTATTCTGTTCCACTGGTCTATGTGTCTGTTTTTATTCTAGTACCATACTGTTTTAATTACTATAGCTTTGTAATATAGTTTAAAATCAGGAATTGTGACGCTTACAGCTTTGTTCTTCTTTATCAAGATTGCTTTGGCTATTAAGGACCCTTTGTGGTTCAATATGACTTGTACAATTGTGTTTTTCTATTTCTGTAAAATATGCCATTGAGATTTGATAAGGATTACTTTGAAACTTGTAGATGACTTTGGGTAGTATGAACATTTTAACAATATTAAGTATTTCAAGTCATGAACTAGAATGTCTTTCCATTTTTTGTGTCTTCTTTAAGTTATTTCATGATTGTTTTGTAGTTTTCAGTACACATCTTTCACCTCATTAGTTAACTTTATTCTTAAGTATTTTATTCTTTTTTGGTGCTATTGTAAATGGAATCATTCTCCTAGTTTCATTTTCAGGTACTTTGTTGTTAGCGTATAGAAACACAACTGACTTTTGTATTTTGATTTTGTATGCTTCAACTTTACTGACTTCCTTTATTAGTTCTAACCGTTTTTAGTGGAGTCTTCAAGGTTTTCTATATATAAGATCATGTCATCTGCAAATAGGGGCAATTTTACTTCTTTTCCAACTTGGCTGGCTTTTATTAATTGTCCATGCCTAACTGCTCTGGCTAGGACTCCAAGTACTATGCTGAATAGAAGTGGTAAGAGTGGGCATCTTTTTTTCCTTGATCTTAGAGGAAAAACTTTCAGTTTTTCACCTTGACTATGGCGATAGCTGTGGGCTCTTTTTTTCTCAGCTTTATTGAGGTGTAATTGACAAATAAAACTGTAAGTTATTTAAAGTGTACATTGTAATGACTTGATATACATATACATTGTGAAAGGATTCCCCCATTTAGTTAATTAAAATATCCATCACATCATATATATATATATATTTTTTTTTTTTTTATACTTTCTTAGCAAATTTCAATTACACAATACAGTATTATCAACTATAGTTACCACAGTATATATTAGATTCTCAGAACTTATTCATATTACATATACATAAGTATATATATAATATATATAACTATTCACTGTATCTATCTATATCTATCTATCTATCTATCATCTGTCTATCTATATAAACTTCGTACACTTTTACGAACCTCTCCCTATTTTCCTCACTCTCCAGCTCCTGGCAACCACTTTTCTACCCATTTCTATCAATTTGAATTTTTTAGATATCTCATAAAAGTGGAATCATATAGTATTGTCTTTTTGTAACTGGCTTATTTCACTCAGTATGATGCCCTCAAGGTTCATCCATGTAGTAGCAAATGTCAGGATTTCCTTTTTTCTCATGGTTGAATAATACCCCATGGTGTATATATATGTATATATACCACGTTTTCTTTAGCTACTCATCCATCAGTGGATACTTAGGTTGTTTCTGTATCTTGGCTATCGTGAATAATGCTGCAGTGAACATGGAAATGCCAATATTTCTTTGATATCCTATTTTTATTTCCTTGGAATATATACATAGAAGTGGGATTTCTGGGTCATGTGGTAGTTCTATTTTTAAAATTTTGAGGAACTTCCATACTGTTTTGATGGTGGCTGGATCAATTTACATTCTCATCAACACGCACAGGGGTTCCCTTTTCTCCATATCCTCGCCAATACTTCTTATCTGTTGTTTTTCTGACAATAGTCATTCTAACAGGTGTGAGGTGATATCTCACTGTGACTTTGATTCGCATGTCACTGATAGTGATGTTGAGCATCTTTTCATTACCTGTTGCCCATTTTTATGTCTTCTTTGGAAAATATCTGTTTAGTTTCTCTGACCATTTTCAAATTGGAGTGTTTGGGGTTTCATGCTCAGTTATATGAATTCTTTATATATTTTGGATATATGATATATAATTATCAGATATATGATTAGGAAATATTTTTTCACCTTCAGTAGGTAGCCTTCAGTTTGTTGATGGTTTCCTTTGCTGTGCAAAAGGTTTTAGTTTGATGTAGTCCCACTTGTTTATTTTTGCTTTGTTGCCTTTGCTTTTAGTATCAAATGCAAAAAATCAATGCCAAGACTGACATCAAGGAGATTACCCCCTATGTTTTCTTCCCCAGGAGTTTTACAGTCTTGGGTCTTAAATTTAAGTCTTCAATCCATTTTGAGTTAGGGTGGTCCAGTTTTTGCAATACCATTTATTGAAGAGACTATTATTTCCCCATTGTATATGCTGTGGCTTGTTATATGTGGCCTTTATAATGTTGAGGTAATTTTATTCTTTTCCAAGTTTGGGGGATTCTTATTATGAAAGGGTGTTGAATTTTGTCAAATTCTTTTTCAGTATTTAATAAAATGATGATGTGATTTTTATACTTTCTTCTATTAATGTGGTGTGTCATGTTTATTGATTTGCTTATGTTGAAACATCCTTGGATCCCAGGGATAAATCCCACTTGTTCATGGTTATGATTCTTTTAAAGTACTGTTGAATTTTGTTTGCTAGCATTTGTTTGAGAATTTTTACATTTATGTTTATGAGGAACATTGGTCTGTAATTCTCTTTCTGTAATGTCTTTGTCTGGCTTTGGTATCAGGTAATGCTGAACTTGTAAAATGAGTTTGGAGTTGTTCTCTCCTTTTCAACTTTTTGGAAGAGTTTGAGAGGGATTGATACTAATAATTCTTTAAGTGTTTGGTAAAATTTGCCAGCCAACTCATATATATTCCTGAGCTTTGCTTTATTGGAAGCTTTTGAATCACTGAGTCAATCTCCTTATTTATTATAGATCTGTTCAGACTTTCTAATTATTCATGCTCCAGTCTTGGAAGGTTGGACATTTCACATGATCTCTTTTCCTTTATTCTGTTCATGTGAATTACACTGATTGATATTCAAGTGCTGAACCAACCTTGCATTCCTGAACAGATTCTTACCAGTTTTAATATATTATCTATTTTAAAACTGCCAAATTTAGATTGATTATATTTTATTTAGAATTTTTAAATCTATGTTAATGAATGAGAAAGGCCTATAATTGTTCTTTCTTGTCACATCCTTGTCATATTTTGGTATCAAATATATGCAGGCTTTAAACTCAAGTAGGGATATGTTTTCTCTTTATGAGTCTCAAAAAGAGTTTAAATAAGATGATGTTATTTGTTTCTTAAATATTCTAAAGTATTCACTAAAGAAGCCAACAGAGAATCTGGGACTGACCTTTTATTTTTTTCTTACTCTGTGTGTTTGTGAAGAGTTTTTAAATTACTAATTAAATTTCTTAAATAGATACTGGGCTGTATAAAATTTCTATTTCTTCCCTCAACTTTCTTTTTGTATTTTTCTGGGAAGTAATGTAAATTTTTATACAAATAAGCACAATTTTTATAGTATCATCTCATGATCTTTTCAATGTTTATAGGATCTGTGGTGATTTTCCCTTTTTCATACATTATATTGGCTATGTATAACTTTCTTAGTTTTTCCTTGATAATTCTTACCAAAGGTTTATCAGTTTTAATAATCACTTCAAAATATAAAATTGGTTTCGTTGATCAGCTCTAATGAACATCTGATGTTCTATGTTCTCTCTTTCTCTCATTTTTTTTACATGTGGTCTTATCTTCTTGCATGACTAGTATTTTTTGTGGCATAAAGAATATTATTTATTAAGAATGAGATGTAATTTGAGGGTTATATTATCTTCCTACAAAAAGATTTATTTTGCTTTTGGCAGGCAGCCAAGCCAGGAAGAGAAAGTTCTAATTTAATCAAGAGTTAAGATGATTCAAAACTGGGCTTCAGTCACTATGAGAAATGGTCTAGTTTCACCCTTCAGGAGCCCATCCAGGATCCTGGAGTGTTTACCAAGGCTCCCTCTCCTTGGCAGTCCCTAGATTCCAATTTTTCTTCCTTAGGCCATTTGATTTTCAAAAGCTCCATTGAGTTTCTCAGCCCTTCAGTGGCCACTTTTGAAATCAACATTCACTTGAAGGCTATTCATGATGAACCCTAATCCTGGGCTAATCTCTCTTGGCCTTCTTCCTCTTCTGCATCTTGGCTCAGCAAAGCCTCATTGCCTTGCTGTCACAGATGCATTCAAACAATTTTTTAAAAAACATGTATCTGCCTAGATTTTCTATTTATCCTACGTGAGGAGGAAATTTTTGTTAGCTGAAACAACCCAGTGACATTGCTGAAATCTGAACTCTTTCCTATTTTTCAGTATTTACTTGCCTATTATATTTTTCTTTTTTCTGTTTTCAAAAATAACAATTCTCAGAATTATTTATGCATTCCATTATTTTTCTCTTTTCTAATTTATTGATTCCTGCTTTAATTTTTTTTTACATCTTTTCTTCCGATTTCCCATGGTATATTTTCTCAAATTTCTTGAGTTTAATGCTTAACTATTTCTATTCTTTCTTTTTTGTTAAAGGTTTACAGCTAATAGGGGATCAAGATGGCAGAGTAGAAGGACACTGAGCCCCCCCCCTCCCCCAAACGCACCAAAAATACATCTACATGTGGAGCCATTCTCACTGAAAACAAACTGGAGACTGGCAGGAAGACTCTTATACAACCAAGGCTGTCAAGAAAGATACACACAGAGTCAGGTAGGAAGGGAAGTGAAGTGATGGGTTTGGGGCCTGTACACCTAGAAGGGGACCCAGAAGAGGAGAGTGATTACATGGGCACAGAGATCCTCCCTGGAGGGTAAGCAGTTCAAACCACACATTGGGCACCCCAGCCCTGGAGTACGACACTAGAAAGATGAGCCCCTGAGCTGGTTTGAAAACCAATAGGACTAACAGGAGGGCTGTAGAAAACCAAAACTCCACTCCTGAAGAGTGTGCACGTACTTGCTTGCTCCTGAGATAAGATGGAAAAAGTAAATTGAAACTGCCTGGGACTCTGGCCTATTTCCTGCCACCTACCAAGCATACACACTGGTTTACAGCAAACAACTGCTCCAGACTCTCTTGCTTTGTGGTGCAGCTCCTCAGGAGGGTGAAAGCCTGCCATTGCTGAGGAGGGTGCACAGTTGTGGGGCACAGTGCCACTCAGACCTGGCACTGCATCTGAATGGGGAGAGGGCAACCATTGCTGGCTCTTGCAGAAGCAGCAGATCGGGAGAGGTCTGGATCTCTGGCTGGTGTGCCAGGACTGCCCCAGAGCGCATCCTGGCCCACATCAAGCACCTGCTCCAGCCCATCTTGCTCAAGTGCTGCTTCTATCTGGGGTGAAGGTGCCGTTTCTTGGATGAGTGAGAGTGCACACTTAAAGGGAACAGAAACAACTGGGACCCAACCCTCAGGGCTTCTGCTGCAGAACTCTGTAACACAACTCCACCCCCCAGTAAGGCAATGTTGGCCACTGAGCATAAGAGAAGCCCTAGCTCACACCTGGGTCATGAACTAGCCCCTCCACCCCCAGCCTCACCTCTCACCAAGGTAACAGCTGCCAGCACACCATGGGGTAAGATATGACCTGTGTTCACTTCAGATCCAACTCTCCCCCCAAAGCCACTGGGCACACATAGACAGTATATGGATGCTCCCATACAAGGATACCCCTTCAAGAATGGGATAGGTAACTGTTTTACTGAATTTCATAGAAACAGAGAAAGATAAGCAAACTGAGTAGACAGAGGAACTTGTTTCAAATGAAAGAACAAGAAAAATACCTGAAAAGACAACTAATGAAACAAAAATAATTTACCAGATGAAGGGTTCAAAGCATTAGTGAAAAGAATGCTAACTGAACTAGGGGAAAGAAAAGATGAACACAGAAATTTTATCAAGGAACTAGAAAATATAAAAAAGAACCAGTCGTAGATGAAGAATACAATAACTGAAATGTAAAACACACTAGAAGAAATTAAGAGCAGATATGGTTATATACAAGAACACGTAAGTGATCTGGAAGATAGAATAACACACACACACAGTCAGACACACACACACACACACACAGTCAGAACACCAAAAAGAAAAACAAAATTTTAAAAATGAGAATAGACTAAGGGCCCTCTAAGAAAACATCAAGAATACTAACATTCATATTATAGGATTCCCAGAAGGAGAAGAGAGACAGAAAATGGTCAAAAATGTATTTGATGAAATTATGCCTGAAAACTTCCCAAACCTGAAGAAGAAAACAGATATCCAGGTACAGGATGAAAACAGAGTCACAAACAAGATGAAGCAAAGAGACACACTCCAAGATATATCATAATTATCATAAAATGGCAAATTTATGATAGAGAATTCTAAAGAAAGCAAGAGAAAAACAGAGTCATATAGAAAGGAATCCTAAAAAGGCTGTTAGTTGATTTTTCTGCAGAAACATTTCAGGCCAAAAGGGACTGGCATGATATATTTAAAGTGATGAAAGGGAAAATCCTACAACCTAGGGTACTCTATTCAGCAAGGTTATCAACCAGAATTGAAGGAGAGATAAAGAACTTCTCCAACAAGGAAAAACTAAAAGACTTCATCAATACTAAACCACCTGTACAAGAAGTGTTAAAGGGTTTCCTCCCAGTAGAAAAGGTTACAAGAAGAAGCAAGAATTTATAGGAAATGAAAACTCCCACTAGTAAAGGCAAATATATAGTAAAGTCTGTGGATCAATCATTTAAATAAGTGAGTATGAAGAGTAAAAGATGAAAATTGTAAAATAAACTGTAACTACAATAAATAGTTAAGGAATAGACATGTAGAAGATATAAAATATGACATCAAAAACACAGAACATGTGTGTCCAAAATGTAGATCTTTTAGGGTGTGTTTGAACCTACATGACTACCAGCTTTAAAAAAGTAGATATAGTTATAGGTTAACATGAACCACACGATAAGCACAAGTCAAACACCTAAAATAAATATACAAAAACTAGAGAGAAAGGAACATAAGCATACCACTAAGGAAAATCATCAAACCACAAAAGAAGAGACAAGCAGAAGAAGAAACAGAGAAGAACCACAAAAACAACCAGAAACAAAATAGCAATAACTACATATCTACTACTACTATCAATAATCACTTTAAATGTCAATGGACTAAATGCCCCAATCAAAAGACACAGGATGAATGACTGGATAAAAAAGCAAGAACTATCTATATGCTGCTTACAAGAGACTCAGTTCGGAGCTAAAGAAAAACACAGACTGAAAGTGAGAGGATGAAAAAATATATTTCAAGCAAATGGAAATGACAAAAAAGTGGGGGTAGCAATACTAACATCAAAGTAGATTTTAAAACAAAGTCTACAACAAAGGACAAAGAAGGGCATTATATAATGATAAAGGGATCAGTACAAGAAGAGGATATAACATTCGTTAACATATATTTGTATAATATATATTATAACATATATGTGTGTGATATATATATTATAACATATGTATATATGTATAATATAGGAGCACCTAAATATAACACATAGACATCTGTAGACATAAAATGAGAACCTGACATAATACAATAATAGTAGGGGACTTTAACACCCCATTTACATCAATGAACAGATCATTCAGATAGAAAATCAACAAGGGAACAGTGGTCTTAAATGACACACTAGGTCAACTGAACCTAATAGATATCTATAACCCACAGATAACATACTCAATGGTGAAAAGCTGAAAGCAGTTCTTCTAAAATCAGGAACAAGACAAGCCTTCCCACTCTCACCATTTCTATTTAACACAGTATTGGAAGTCCTAACCACAGCAATCCAACAAGAAAAAGAAATGACATCCAAATTAGAAGGGAAGAAATAAAACTGTCACCATTTGCAGATGACATGATACTAAATATAGAAAACCCTAAAGTCTCCACCAAAAGCTATTTGAACAATAAATGAATTCAGTAAAGTTGCAGGATATAAGATTAGTATACAGAAATCTGTTGCTTTTCTATACAATAATAATGAACTATCAGAAATAGAAAGCAAGAAAACAATCCCCTTTAAAATTACATCAAAAAGGGCTTGCCTGGTGGCGCAGTGGTTGAGAGTCCGCCTGCCGATGCAGGCGACACGGGTTCATGTCCCGGTCCGGGAAGATCCCACATGCCGTGGAGTGGCTAGGCCCATGAGCCATGGCTGCGGAGCCTGCGCATCCGGAGCCTGTGCTCCACAACGGGAGAGGCCACAACAGTGAGAGGCCCGCGTACCACAAAAAAAAAAAAAAAAAATTACATCAAAAAGAATAAAATATCTAGGAATGAAATTCACCAAGGAGTGAAAGACCTATACTCTGAAAAATACTGATATTTAAAGATGAAACCAAAAAATGAAAAGATATCCTGTGCTCTTGCATTGGAAGAATTAATATTGTTAAAATGGCCATACTACTCAAAGAAATCTACAGATTTAATAAAATCCCTATCAAAATATCCATGACATTCATGACATTTTTCACAGAACTAGAACAAATAATCCTAAAATTTATATGGAATCACTGAAGAGCCTGAATTGCCAAAGAAATATTGAGAAAAAAAAACCAAAGCTGGCGATAGCATAGTCCCAGATTTCAGACTATACTACAAAGCTTCAGTAAACAAAAGAGCATGCTACTGGCACAAAAATAGAGATATAGACCAATGGAATGGAATAGAGAGCCCAGAAATAAACCTGTGCACTTATGATCAAGTAATCTACGACAAAGTAGGGAAGACTATACAATGGAGAAAAGATAGTCTCTTCAATAAGTGATGAAGGGAAAACTGGACAGTTACATGTAAAAGAATGAGATGAGAATATTCTCTAGCATCATATACAAAAGTAAATTCAAATTAGATTAAAGACCCAAATGTAACACCTGAGACCATAAAACTCCTAGAAGGAAATATAGGCAGAACACTCTTTGACATAAATTGTAACATATTTTTTGGATCTGTCTCCTAAGGCAAAGGAAACAAATACAAAAACAAACAAATGAGACATAATTAAACTTAAAAGCTTTTACATAGCAAAGGAAACCATCAACAAAATGAAAAGACAACCTACAGAATGGGAGAAAATATTTCTAAATGATATGATCAACAAGGGGTTAATATCCAAAATACATAAATTTCATCCAACTCAATATCTAAAAAACAAATAACCCAATCAAAAAATGGACAGAAGATCTGAATAGACATTTTTCCACAGAAGACATATAGATGGGCAACAGGCACGTGAAAAGATGCTCCACGTCACTAATCATCAGAGAAATGCAAATCAAAACCACAATGAGATATCACCTCACACCTGTCAGAACGGCTGTCATCAAAAAGACCACAAATAACAAATGTTGGCAAAGTTGTGGGGAAAAGAGACTATATATATATATATGGCCACCAGGGAAGAGTTACAGTTTGAGTCTAAAGGCAGTCTGTTGGCAGAATTCCCTCTTTACTGGGGAGGCCAGTTTTTCCTCTTTAAAATTAAGGCCTTCAACTGACTGAATGAGTTCCACTCACATTATGGAGGGTAATCCACTCTGATAGTCAAAGCCCACTGATTTAAATGTTAACTATATCTAAAAATTATCTTCACAGAAACATCTAGAATAATGTTCAACCAAATATCTGGGTAACATGGCCTACCGAAGTTAAGACATAAAATTAACAATTACATGCATATTTCAAAAACTCTAATGGACACAATATTCTTTTAGGCTTAAAAACTTTACCACATATAAGACTTACCTAGAAAATGTGTTAAATCCCAAGCCTAGAACATGCATAAACTCCTATTATTGTTGGCTACCATTTCTGATTCTGGCATTTTAATGATAAATTTTTGAGAACTTACTCCAAGTTCTTCTAAGTGTCTTAAAAGGGGCCTCAGAACATCTCTGGGGTTGGAGGGAAGCCCAGGAGAAACCTCTCTATTTCCTCAATATTTTCATACAGGTAAAGCAGGTAGGTTAAAAAAAATCAGGCTGGGGCTTGAAAAAGTAAAGAAGTCATGAAAGGACAGTAATATGCAATCAAATAGGCAGGAAACAAGGAAAGGCAGTTCTACCATTGTATCTCATAATATATAATATATATTTATAAAATATATTTATCTCCAGATTTTTCTTGTAGAATCTTCTGGAAAAAGTACATTCTTCTCACCCACTTCTCCTACTTTGAGGCTCAGTCCAAAACTCATGGCCTTGGTGTCCCACCATAACCTGGAGAACTGAGCACTGTGGTGTGCTCCACACATTTTCCTACAGGACTGAAGGATCTGATGCTCTAGGGAGCACTGTGGCTTACAGCTCTCAACTGTCACCTCTCTCCAGAAACTGTTTCAGCTAATGACAGCTCCTTACCCCAGGCTGCATCTCCTTCCTGGTGGCAGCCTGTATCCAGTGACAGTCAACACAGGAACATAAAAGTCAAGCCCCCTTGTTGCAATGTGGAATAACATCCAGTTTTAGAACTTCCCATCAAGTTAGTTGAGAATATCCTTGAGATTACCCAACTTCCTCTGACCAATCCTGGTTTTTTCCCCTTCCCTTCCCTTCCCTTTCCTTCCCTTCCCTTCCCTTCCCTTTCCATCCCTTCCCTTCCCTGCCCTTCCCTTCCCCAGATGTTGATCCCAAGAGTATTCCCTAAGAAATCTCCCACAAACAAATATTAATCTGAGAATCTGCTGAGACATGGGTGAAGAATCCAATTTATAGTATAAGAGGAAGGCTGAGGCCATTGGTCTTTTCTTCCCAAAATAAGATCCTCTTCCTGGGTCTCCATAGTTAATTGGCTCCTCCCACTAAATCCCATTGAGTATTTTCTTTCCTGTAGTTGCAAACAAAGTAGTCTCAGGGACCACACTGAAGAGAGGAAGTAACAGAATACCATGCAGACATTTAGTTCTGATTTGCATCAAGAACCAGAAGCTTCTTTCATGGGGAATAAATTAGTAGAGAAACCCATTCTGTTTCCTTCCTAATGTGTGTGCCATGCTGTACATTTGCCCTGAGGTGTAGAGGTAAGGGTGAGATGACTGCAAATATCTTGCTCAGAAAGATACATTGCTTAGCACACTAGGAAACCAAAAACCTTACAGGTGAGTGTTCTGCTGTAATAACTCAAAGGAAAACCCCTTATTCCAGCTATTGATATTATCTTACTACTTTGCATTTAAATAGATAGCTACAGGGAACAAAGGGACTTTAAAAAGTCTGAGAAAATAGAAATAATCCTACTTTACTGCCAATGACACCCAGATAGCCATTAAAAATTCAGTTGTCAGATAAATAAAGTTGCATTGGAGTTGTCCTATTTTGAAATAAGCAGGGCGGAAGGTACTTTTAAAAACACTTTTCTCAAATCTGTCTCATCGGCTTTCAGTGACATGGATTTGTGTATTTATCTGGAAATCAGAGGTGATTTTTGTCAATCCCTTGTGGTAGTCACATTTCAATTAAAAACCTGAAGGAGCCCTCTTATCAGGCCCCGGCATTCGTCTGAGTCATCACTAAATATACTTTCCTCCAAGATACGATTTGTATTTTCTTTTTCATTGACTACAGAAGTTATTCCAACTTAAATTTGGCTTTGCTCACCAACTTACTTCTCAAAATGAAAGATAAGGTTTCCTGGGTTAGCAGGATACATTGCCTTCCTCCACCAAAGTAAACTCAACAGCTCATGATCATGTTTTATGCAAACTCCAGAAAAATTGAGATTCATTTAATAGTGGTTTGTTGAAATAATTTTTTTTAATTAGAGCATTTAAATTTTGCCTTTAGGAAAGCCCATCTACCCAATTAATAGAAATAATCATTAATGAGAGTACCTATTTATCCATCACTTGGAAAATGTACCTAATATTTGTAATGTCGATTATCAAACAATAATCCAAATATTTTCTTTATTTTCAAGGAAAGCTACAATTAATAATAGCACATTTGAGGGATTTTCTATACCTCGCAACTTCTAACATCTTTGTTAAGCTTCTAAATATTCAACACTAAAGAAGATATCACATTTATCTATATTCATATATACACCTATGTACAAAATCACATGTAAGTAAAGGCTTTTTTCTTTTAAAGATACCTACCCGATCAGTGTATTTGAATTAAGAGTACAGATACCAAGAACTATATATCCCTACAAGATTTTAATTAATCTTAGGATTCATAACATTTACAAAGTCTCAAGGCATGAAAAATCTTGTTATCATATTGTTCAACTTTAGTTTAATAAAAGGACATGGAGACCTGGAAGATCTCATATAAGATATAGTCAAAAGAGAGCAGAAGCTTCAAAACCAAATGTACATGGATTCAAATCCTTCATCTACCACTTAGCATAAGCAAGTTACTTAAAAGCTCTCAGCTTCAGTTTCCTCATCTATAAAATGGGACTAACAGAAATTAAGTGAAAGTCATTTTAAAGTGTATGTGAACATTAAACCTCAAGCCTGGCACAGGTTCTCCATTAATTATGATGGCAGTTATTATTACATGTGCCGAGCGACTTACTAGGTACCACAAGATAACCATGAAAAATAAGTATAATATTAGATTAAAAATAATTAAGATATTTTTAAAGGATCCAAAGCTGAGAAGATACTACATAAACTGAAATGGGGTGGTGACTCTGGACTAGGATAGTAACTCTGAGGGTAGGGAGGAGAAATGTCTCCGCTGATACAAAAAGCTTAAGAGATAAGGGCTAAAACCCATATAGTCTAAAGTGACTTTCACAACCAACTCTGTATCCACATAAATTCCCCAGCCTGGTGGGTTTCCACTTGAGCTCATTTTCCCTTCAGTGCTATGCATCAGGTTTATCATTAACTATATTTACCATTAACTTTAATTTTACCAGAATTAAAATGTTAGAGAAGAGGTTAGATAACATACCATGTGGTATACTCAGGCCCTGAACCTAATCATTATCCGTCTATAGATCATCATTTCCATTCAGTACTTTATTACTGATCCTAGTAGAAATTATACAGAGCCATTGGAATCATGGAAAAATGAAATGCATTTTGAATTTATTTGCACAAGTGCTAATAAATGAATCAATACATTATGAAACATAAAGAAAAAAGAAAAAATATACTCTAGAATAAATGATTTTTTAAACAAGTATCACTTCTCTTTTATCTGTAATATTTTTTCAAATAGAGAATACTACAGTCAATTAAACATGTAGAATATACTATGTGCCCAATATTCTAGAGAATATAAAAACACTGAAGGAGAAGCATGGTTCTCACCTGCAAGATGTTTAGAGTATGCTTAGAGATATAACTAAGGCACATAAAACTACTACTGAACTATTAAATTCTGTAGGAAATCAGTGTGAGCTAAAGAGATCAGACAAAATAAAAATGCTATTCATAGCTCTTTTACATACATAATCTCAGTTAAACTATATAAGAACATGTGAGAGGAGTATTATTATCCCCAATGACAGGTGATAAACCAAAACTCAACAGCACTTAGGACTCTGAGTATACCCCGATCAGAAGAAGCAACATACAGTAAGCACAGGGTTTCCTATCCTGCATTCATTCCCCACTTTTTATCTTTAAAACCAGGGTTTTGTGCATAGATGGGCCTTATGGAAATCTAGTCTCACCCCAGGTCCAGGGTAGACCAGTGGTTTGGGGGTAACCCATTTCCCTTGCTGGCAGTTAGATTAGGAACAGACTCTTCTCCCAATTTTATCCAGTTGTGTTGTGATGCCTGTCAGGGGACTCCTGAAAAAGGGTTTGTGATTCCTAGGTGGTTGTTAACTCCTCAAAGATGTAGTCAAGAAACTAGAGCCTGCCATCTCTCTATTCTTCTACCCATCTTTGAGGAGCTAACAACCACCTCTGAAGCCCTTCTCAATCCTGGAAGTTCCATCATGTGAGATAAGGAATTAACTTACTGGTAGACCAACTAAGAGGGTTTTGGTGAGTTCTGGTTTCTATTTTAACTTGTTGCCAAAAGCACCCTAAAAGTACTCTGAAACACAGAACCAGAGTTCAAATGTGGCCCTTCAGATTTGGGGTTCCACTTGCTTTCCCACTGTGCAATGTTATTTTTCTTTCTTCTTGGAATAAACAGGACTCTCCCTGATGGGTCAGGATTGGGAACTGACTTTGGGGCAGAGTGGGGATGATGCCTGTGGTTTAGAGGAAGCTACGTACTCAGAATGAGTTGACAGCATGAAGCCACCCATGGTAATGCTCTGTTCCTACAACCAAATGAGCATTTCCTTTGTCCTGAATTTGATATTTGGAATAAGAGGCAATCCCATGTGCTCCAAATTTCTGTTTGTTGCCATCACCAGAATATTTCATTCTTTATTACCCTCCTCCTCTTCCTCCTCCATGCTTAGTCTGGACAGATTGTGTTTCTGCTCTGCCAAACTAAGTCCTGGGTTAGGCCATCAACCTCCAAGTATTTCTTAAAATGCTTAGCTCATGTTCAGCACTATGATGACTATTGCAGGGGATTACAGAAGGTGTTGAGAACATCATCTACACCCTTGGGGAGACCATAGCGTGGTCAGGACACAAATGGCAATGATAATGATAACAATAGCTATCATTTATTGGTACGTATGACGTGCTAGATATTGTACGAGTTATTTACTGGTACCAGTTGTACCTACATTCTCCTCTATACACCCTTGGGTAAATGGTAATTATTAAAAGAGTATATATAAACACTTAATAAAATTGCTCTTCATATTGATGCTATAGACTTTTAGACAAAAAAAGTCAACATCTAATTCTCCAAAATACTTATTGCATAGAGTACTGGGATGATGAGAGACTCACTCCTCCATTTTTCCAAACATTCTGTAATGTCGTAATATTGTTTTTAAAACTAAAAATGCATGAATCAGATTCATTGCAGAAGTAAATAACTAAATTTCTGAGTCTATCTCATTTGAAATATGAAGATGACTCTTAGCTATGAGGTATATGTAAGAAAAATTTTAAATGATAAAACTGCACACAAACAGCCTAAGAATAGTGAATCCTTAATCAATATTAATTCCCTTTTCCTTTCTTACATTTCATCAAAGACTACATTTCATTATTTTGCCTAGAAAAATGCCAGTACTCAATTTATATAATCCAAACTCATTGATTCCTAATGGAAAGCATTAGCATAGATGAAAGGAAAAATCAACTATTTCTCTATTCATTTCCACAGTTTAATGCCATGAAGCACATGAGAGGGAAATATTCCAAGACACAAAGGGTTTTTTAAAAATCATAAATGATAGTTCAGGTTTAAAAATTTCCCCATATCAGAAGGTAATTTCTCTTACCCAAACAAAGTTGCTAGATCAACACCAATGATAAACATACATACACTGAAAAAATATATGGTCATCTCAAAAGATACAGAAAAAGTGTTTGACAAACTTTAACACCCACTAGTGGTAAAAATCTCTCAGCACAGTAGGAATATAAGGGAACTACCTCAATCTGACAAAAACTATCAGAAACACACACACACACACACACACACATACACACACACACACACACAAAACTTACAGCTAATGTACTTAATAGTGAAAGACTGAATACGTTTCCCATAAGGGCAGAAAAAGAATGATGCCTGTTCTCACCACTCCTATTT
The DNA here is from genome assembly GCF_003031525.2 of Neophocaena asiaeorientalis asiaeorientalis. Classification (NCBI taxonomy): domain Eukaryota; kingdom Metazoa; phylum Chordata; class Mammalia; order Artiodactyla; family Phocoenidae; genus Neophocaena; species Neophocaena asiaeorientalis. Next base: position 5,090,214 of record NW_020173108.1, read on the forward strand.
AACATTGTATTAGAATTTATAGTCAGTGTAATAAGGCAAGAAAAAAAAAGACATATGGATCAGAAAGAAGTAAAACTCTTTTTTTTCACAGACAATGTATTGTCTACATAAAAAATCCTAACAAGTATGCAAAAAAAGTTTTTAGATTATGCAAGTTAGCAAGATTACTGGATAGGTGAATAGGTGAAAATCATTTTTTGTATATTTAGCAAACTGATGAAAAATGGAAAATTTAAAATATATTAACACTAGAATCAAAATCAAAAAATACTTGGGGGTAAATTTAACAAGCTATGTGCAATAGCTGTACCTGGAAACCAAAAACTTCTATAAGAAATTTTTAAAGATCTAAATAAATAGAGAGCTATGATATGTTCATGAATTGGAAGATACAATGTTGTTAAGATATCAATTCTCCACAAATTAATCTATAGATTCAACATCTCAAAGTGCCAGGAGGCTGTTTTCGTAGATATTGACAAACGGATTCTAAACTGTACATAAAAATGTAAATGATTTAGAATAGCCAGAACAATTCTGAAAAAGAAAAAAAGAGAAAAGTTGGAGGACTTACACTATCTGAGTTATGAAAAAAGCTACATTAATCAAGACAGTTTAGGATCAGGGAAAGATAGAACATACAGATCAATAGAACAGAGTTCACATACAGACCTATATACATACAATCATTTGAATTTGACCAACGTGAATGGTACTTCAATGGAAAAAAAACAATTAGATGTGCCAAAAAATTTTTAAATAAAAATAAATAGGGCTTCCCTGGTGGCGCAGTGGTTGAGAGTCCGCCTGCCGATGCAGGGGACGTGGGTTCATGCCCCGGTCCGGGAGGATCCCACATGCCACGGAGCGGTTAGGCCCGTGAGCCATGGCCGCTGAGCCTGCGCGTCCAGAGCCTGTGCTCCGCAACGGGAGAGGCCGCAACAGTGAGAGGCCCGCGTACCGCAAAAAAAAATAAATTAAAATAAAGAAAGAAAGAGCTTTGACCCTTACCTCACACTCATTGATCTGTTTCCAAAACCAGTTTCGACTTCAAGAACCAGCTCCAATCACATAGTTCAAACAGAAAGACCTTGCTAAGTTTTTCAACTAGGCTTTACTTACTTGGAATTTAATGTCTCTTTTACACACATTCTCTCTTGTTGCTTTTTGTGTGTGTGTGTGTGGTATGCGGGCCTCTCACTGTCGTGGCCTCTTCCGTTGCGGAGCACAGGCCCCGGACGTGCAGGCTCAGCGGCCATGGCTCACGGGCCCAGCCGCTCCGCGGCATGTGGGATCTTCCTGGACCGGGGCACGAACCCGTGTCCCCTGCATCGGCAGGCGGACTCTCAACCACTTGCGCCACCAGGGAAGCCCTGTTGCTTTTTTCTTAATTCAAATAAAATTGGGTCCAGACAACGTGCTTGAGCAAACAGGTATTTTCACAAATTACTACAGTCCTGAAGGATATGTCTTCTTAGGCTTAGTTTTTCACCAAAGCAGGTGGAGGGTGAAGCAGATACACACATGTCCTCCTTTAAACTAACTCACAGGCTTTCCCATATGGTCATCAGGAGAATGGAGCTAAACTTGCTGGTGGTCAGCAGTGATCCTCAGAGTGATGGTTTTGCCTACAATCAGAAACCAGCTGCAATGCTTTCAAAAATGCTCTTCTGAGTCACACCCAGGCTTACTGAATTAGAATCATTGGAGCTGGCTTCAGGAATTTGCATTTAAAACAAATTTTCCAAGGGACTCTTTTACTCAATAAAGTTCCAAAACCACCAGAAGAGTGGATATATTAAAATGTGATTGTATGAAATTATCTGATTTTAAATATTTTATAATAAACATAAAATCTTATTAACATGACAGAGATTAGAGTGGGTACTTTATCAGTATGACTAGGGTAAAGGGTTCATTCGATCAGGGACTGGCAACGTTCAGACAGGGAAAATTCTTGTACACTAGGCTCCCAAGTTTGGACCTTATTTTATAGGTCAGTGTTTCTCAAACTTAAGCATGAATCAGAATACCCTAGAAGGCTTGTTGAAATACAGATTGCTGAGTCCTACTCCCAGTGTTTCTGATTTAATAGGTCTGGGTTTAGGCTAGATCATTTGTATTTCTGACAAGTTCCTAGGTGCTGCTGAAACTACTAGTCTGGGTAACACACTTTGAGAACCACTGAGAAGCTTAAAAATGTTAAGAGTGAGTGTGACACAATCAAATTTACATTTTAAAAAACCTGGTGCAGTTGTTCTCAAATTTGGTTGCACATTATAATCACCTAGGCAAAGACCTCAGAGCAAGTAAACAGAAGTTCTTGGGGGTAGAGTTGAATATTTGTATTTTTTAAACTCACAGGTAGTTTCAGTAAGTATCCAATTGGCGATCTGTGATGAAAGTGTTGGAGGCAAGTTGAGAGCTAGTTGAGATGGTGATTCTCAAATCTGGTTGCACAGAATTCAAGGATAGACAAGTGAGCAGGACTCCCACTTCCATAATTACAATAAAGTAGTTATGCTTTTATCTTTTCAGATAGTCAGTTAAAAAGAAAGCAAAAGGTTTTGTTGCTCTAAAATAAAATAAACACTTTTGACAATCCCTGAGTCAGGAGTTTATTGAAATAAGCTTGGCTAGGATGTTGTTAGGAGCATCTGAGAATGGCTAGAGGGTGGCTCAGGGTTGCTGAGATACTACGTCTCCTGAAACATCAAGAAGCAAATGGTAATTTGCCAGTGAGAAACTTTGTGTGAAATGAGGGGCTTGGGCCAAGGTCTCACTCAGACCCTGTACTTCCTTATGACTCCCTAGTGGTGCAGATCATCAAAGCTAATAAAACTGAGGGTCAGGGCTGTTGAAAAGGGAGGGGTTAGAGATTCACGTTTGCCGTCATTCATCCAGGAGACAGGCTTAGATATTGTTATAGGGGCATTTTCAGGGTTAATTGCCCCCTAGGAACCTGAAATCGCTCTGGTACCAGGAAAAAGACCATTTTTCCTTTTCATAAAACAAGATTAATTCTGTAAGCACTGGTCACTGTTCCTAAGCAAAGTATGCCCAAGGTCACACAAAACATTTTTATGAAAGACAATTACATATTTACATTGAGGAAAACAAATACCAAATAAAGATATTAAGGATATTGGTGGCTTGCCCTAGGGCAGTAGCTTTCAAACTTGAAAACACATACTTCCTGGGGGTCTACCAACTTTTCTCAAAGGAATACAAGCATGGTTGGTTTTGAGGGAATCAGTTCCAGACTCAACTCTTACCTCTTTCTTCAAAAATGGATCAGCTGACTGCAATATATATACAAATAATGAATTATGTTGTACAACTGAAACTAATATGTCAATTACACCTCAATAAAAAAATAGATCACCTGAGAATGTCCCCGTAGTGGACACATCATGCTGATCCTCCCCTCGTCCCCCTTCTCCCGTTCCCAGTCATCCTTTTTCCTTTTACAACAGAGAACGGCAGCTTTCAGTTACCCTAATCCTACTATGGTGCACCGCTTCAGGGTTTAAAAAGCTCCAGTGTGCCAAAGGACATCATCTCTTCCATAACCCACAATCATCACTCCTATCTGAGAGTCCCTAGAGATCAAAGCCACGAGCACACTGTTACAGAAGACTGCAGAGCCCAGAGGCTTAGCACGAACCCTTGGCAAGACTCCATGCCTTAAATGTCTATATATTTTAGAATTAGAATGTAGAGAGAAGATAGTTGTCCCTGCGGTATGTTTCTGAATGAAAGTGTATTTGAACAAAAGATTCAAAGTAAATATTTTTACAGAGAAAAAGCCTGATTTGAAAGGTTTGACAGTCAACACTGGCTTTGCAAATTGGTTATAAGGCAGACATTTTCCATAACTTGAAGGAGCTCAATCTAAAGCTTCAAGGTTGTGACATATATATATATACACACATACATACACACACATATGTGAGAAGAAACTAAAGCATTTTATTAAAAAGTATTGAGTTGGCAAAAGTGCTTTAAAATTAATAATTCTGTTTTCCAACCCTTTTTGAATATATCATATTCAACAAGGTCCATAAAAGTAAAGAATAATGGGTGTAATTAATAATTGGTTGATGAGTCTTGATAAAGCTTTTTTGATATACATTCCAGAAACTGGGAAAGAAGATTGCTCTAATGACTGCATAATAAGTTGACTTGGAAACCAGGTGGTTTTCCATTCCTTAATTTCAACAAAATTGAAGGAGGACCTAATCAAGTTATCAGCTGATATATTATCAAAAATAATTTGTGATAACATAAAACTATGTTACCAAACGTATGATATGATTTGATTTAGATGCATAACTTGGAAGAAGTCCAAAAATTCAGTGCCATTGTTATAACAAAATTCCTTCCACTCCTACATATTTATGTGGGAACATGGCTTTTGGTGCTTATATCTAGAAAACAAAAATATAAATAAAAGGGATGCTCAGTCCTATTTTATTCTACCAATGAGCAATATTTATTTATGGATTTATAAATTAACTGGACACAAACTCCATTAGTTTTATTAGGAGAAAAATTTCCTTAAAAATTTACCTTATGTTTAAAAGTCACTCATCAAAATTTTAAATTATCTATTTTACTTTAATTGTACAGGAATAATCATTGTCAGGGTAACTCAATCCAGAAGAGTTTTTCTTCCAAAAATAATTTAGAAAGAATATTATGGTAAGGTCAAATTTAGAAAAAAATTAATTTCAATTCACATAAATATTTTTGTTGCAGAGACATATGGTAGAGTGATCAGTAAAAGAACTCTAAGCATAAAATACGTTAAGATAAAATTCTCTGAAGGAACTGAAATTCAAATATAAATCCAAGAATAAATGGAGTGATGTAAAATTTCTGTTAAAGAAAACTTCTTATTTATTTTGTAAGCAGAGGATGGAGGGTATCAACTCTTCAAGGTATTTAGATTCCCCTGGAAACATGTGAAATAATATAACAGTGCACCAGAAATTATAATTCTTTTCAAATATTTATAACTTATATTGAAAAACAGAGATACCCACTTAACGTTGGGGGGGAGAGTTGTATAATTTTTCAAAGTTCTTTTAGTAGGTATATAAGAATAAAATGTTTGAAACTATTGCCCTCATGAACATTTACCCCCTACACTATTTAGGAAAAGGTGAATTCCTTTGCTTGTCAAATAAGATTGTCTTGGATGGTGTTGACCTAACAGGTTTAAGCCCAAAGGGAAGAGGAATAGATTTCAACTTTAAACTACCAAGGCTGCCTTCTGATGCTCAGAAAGATCATGAAAAGACACAAGGATCCATTATCAGAAATGCTCTGCAGAGGCTCAACTAGAGGCTGAGAGCATTCAAACTTTCCACTTCAGACAGAGGCTGAAAGCAAGGAGGTAATATTTAAGTACTGTTTAGATATTGCACTACTAATAAAGAAAGTTTATTCTCAATGAGATTTAAAGAACTGGAGCAGTCTGACACATGGAAAGGGGTTCCCCCAAATTTGGGCACTGTATATATTTAGAAAGTCATTTCTATTTGAAGGTAGACATTATTTTGAAGTCGTCTACTGAACAAGAGGGCCTCTGTAAATGATTGGAAGAACAAATTTAACTCTTTCAAATGTCATAGCAATTTTGGAATTGTTGGGAATCTTGAATTTCATACACCTATGAAACCTGTGTCTCAAAGAGGTTAAATGTCTTGCCCGAGGTCACATAGCATTTTAGTGACAGATGTAAGAAGAGACTACATTTCCTATCTTCTTGGTCTTTTGCTCTTTCTACAATATGGCCTAAAAGGCTATGCCAAAAAGTCTCTGATTGCTGATTTCCCACATAGCCTAATATTTTACATATTAGGGAATATGTAAAATCACCATAACAGCAGCTAGCATAGCTTATAAACCCTGAGGAGAAAGAGGGCAAGTTCTTGAGTGCATAATACCTTCCTTAATATTATATGAAGAGGAAAATAACTTCAAATATACTATTAAAAAATCCTCTAATGAATACTGTACCAATGTTGATATAAAAGCTTGGTCTGGTAAAATTTCCCTCTTCCTTTTTCCTGAGATAGGAGAAGCCTGTGGGCTACTTTCCCAATCTTGCTGCTGTTTAGAGCAGAGAAAAAGTCTCCTGTGGTTTTCTTGCTGCAGACGGCAAACATCACTCTCCCACGAGCAAGGCAGAAGAAAATGATACAGGATTCACTTGTAATTAAATATGTAGACAACAGTTCAGGAAAAATATATCCAAGCCTTCATCAGAAGACTGAACTGACAGGATGGAAAAAAAAAATTCCACCAAGCTACTGATATATCATTTTCTTGAAAACATTATGATACAGCACATCGGCTCTTATTGGTTCAGGCTGTAAATAGAGAACTGAGTATATAGAGATAATTGACGTTTCCAGGATCTGGTTTATAAAAAGGGGGAGGTGGGTCCTTAAAAGACATGTTCTACAAGATCTGCATTCAGACACAAATTAGATTTCATCCAGACTATAGAAGGGAACAGGTGACTGATAAAATGAGTTAGAAAGGAATTGACTGGCAGACCTGAGTTTTGACAGGAGATTAAAATAAGAGAAGGGACAGGAAAGCCAAAGGGCACTACGAGAAGATCACAGAGCAAAGCACTGACTAGCTTGACAACTGGAGGTTGTTTGGGTCCTGGTGAACACAAGCAGAATAGCTATAAAGAAGGTTTGTGAACTACTTTGAATTTCTAGAGTACTGGGACTTCTCACTCCAGGGAAGAGTAAGAAAAGAAGTGATATTAAAGGAAACCCCAGGGGAGCCAGTGGGTCAACTACGCTCTCCTTTCAGAATCAGGGCACAGCAGGGAGCAGACGGTGAGGAGGGGAACCAGCACCAGTTGCCCAGCACTGGCTGGTCTGTATCCATTTGAAATGTAAAGAGGAAAGAGACTAAATGTATCAGCTGACCCTGTTCTCTTTGCCTTTGGAGGAGAATCTCATCATTGAATCTTCCTGGGTACTATGTTCAGGGGATGACCACGCACCTTGGAATTTACAGTATTGCCAATAAAGGGTACTATGTCGTGAGTCTGATTATGTCTTGTATCCAAACAGTCCTACAGGTGTATGGGAGGCTGCTTAAAAAACTGTGGAGATGATCTGATCAGTCACCTAATGTTTGGGATCACGGTAGATGCCTGGGGATGATGTGATCCTCGCAGACACTGTGGCAGTTGGGCAAGATGTAGTTATTTCATGCTATGGCACTCAGGTCTGTGTTCATAATAAGGAATGATTTCCCTGTTAATAAAGTTGAATGCATCCTGCAAACACCTTGTTTTCCCACAGTTTTTAGGGAAATCACAGACAGAACTTGTATTTACTTCCTAGGTCTCTGACTCTAGCTGTAATTTCTCCCAAAATCAAGGCCTATAACTTAAACCTCTTCTAGCACTGAACATTAAAAACTATGGGCTTACTTAAGTCACTCCAGCATTTTATAAAATGAGGTGTCTATTTAGCTGATGAAACAAAGTTTTTTTTTTTAAGCACATACACGTCAAAACTACAAAATAAGAAATACTTAAAATCCTCCCTCTGTTCCCTCTGCACCGTCTCAGGCTCCACAGCTATTCCCACCGGAGCTGTTTCACAAGATGAGCCTTGGACATTCCTCAACTCTTCACACTCCTTCTGTCGGGATACCTTGATACCCCAGGGCTTTTGAATGGGGCAGTTTTATATTACCATTTCCTTTGTGGAATGTCAGACCCTCCTGGAGACCATGACCTCCAGTTGTACTTGGCATCTCCAGATATCTCTGGGTGCCCCTCCTCTGGCAGCTCTCTGTCTGCCCGTATCCAGAGGAAACAGCAGAGCAGCTCTGCCCAGCTCGGGGTCACTCTCCACCTCACTTTCTTCAATGGAATATGGAGATGGGACTAACTTAGTGGCTGCTGGCCCATGAGTTCTGACTTTAAAGCTGCCTAGATGAGCAAAAATCCTCACTGACTCACCTACCTTACAGTGTCCTCCCTCAACTTCTAGGTGCAGAGCCTGCTAAATTCCCGATGATTCCATCTGCTTGGAAAGGCTAATTCAAAGTCTGCAAGGACTTAAATATCTTCGGGATGTTACCACCATAGTCAAGAAACAAAATATATTTCTAATGGGGTGGTGGTGGCTGAGTGTTGATGACTAATAAGTGCTCCCTAAAAGGTTTCATTTCCATTACAAACAATGAGAGAAGTTACTCCTGATTCACTTTGACAAGTGAGGAATTTATCTTTGAAATCACACTGGACACTTAAGGTATTTTAGAGCCCATTTGAGCTCTCATCACATACTGCATAAGGCAATGAGGAGTAAAACTTTTTGCAGTAAAATCAATAACTAGAATATTAGACCTCAGGACCCTGAGTATTTATAGTTTAACCTGAGGGACTAATGGGTGGCAAAAATGCTCAGACAAAATACTTCATTTCTTCCAGTAGAATCGCTTCCATGTTTAGCATTCTAAGGGTAATAACTAACATTTGTTTATCACTCATAAAAATTATACAGTTTGGTGCTTATTTGTGGAGGGTTTCCCATTGCCTGAAAAATACCTTTCTTTAAAAAAAAAGGTTATAAAATTAAAAAGGGAATTGAAATAAGTCTTAGGATTCCAAAAACCTTAAATATCTGTTGTTTCATTTAAGCTGACAGCAGCATTGTGAAGCAGGTAATTCTATGACAACACTGGCAAAGGAGGAAACAGGGCTCAGAGAGGTGAAGTGACAACACACAGCACACAGAAAGAAATTTTCAGACAGGAGCCCAAGCTGTCCACAGTTAGGTGCATCACTTTCAGCTCCCCAACAAGGCCTCACTCTTACAAGAGTTCATACTTGAATTTCACGGCATTTTTCCTGAATGAGCGACAGATAAAACATATGAATTATATCACCTTTTTTGGTTCCTGAATTTTTTCATTTTTTACCCTACAGTTTGCAATATACAGTTGCAACTAAGTCCACTTTCAAAAACCACTTATGGGTGGTACCTTATAATAGAGTATTCATGATTCCTCCTTCCCTCTCTTTACACATCACACATTCTTTGACTCATCCATAGGTTCTATTCACCCAATGTTACTGCTATAATTATTTTGAGCTATTACCATTAGTTCAAATAAAATTAAGAAACAAACTTTTATTTTACCTTCACTTATTTTTTTCTCTGATGCTCTTCCTTTCTTTTTGTAGATCCTAATTTCTGAACTATATCATTTTCCTTCTCTCTGAAGACCTTATTTTAACATATCTTGCAACGCAAGTCTATTGGTGACAAATTCCCTCAGTTTTTGTCTAAGAAAGCCTCTATTTCTCTTTCACTCTTGAAGGATAATTTTGCTGTTTACTAAATTCTAGTTTGGTGGGTTTTTCTTTCAACACTTTAAATATTTCACTCCACTCTCTTCTTTGCATAGGTTCTGATGAGAGGTCTCATGAAATTCTTAACCTTGTTCCTCTATAGGTACCCACCTCCCTGACTTCATTCAAGATTCTATGTTGGTCTTTGGTTTTCTGCAGTTTGAATATATGTCTAGGCCTAGATATTTCTAGTGTTTATTCTCCTTGTTCTCTGTGCTTCCCGTATTTATGGTTTGATTTCTGTCATTAATTCTAGAAAATTCTCAGCTATCGTCGAAAGAAAGAATGAAAGAAAGAGAGAAAGAAAGAAAAGGAAAGAAGGAAGGAAAAGAAGGAAAGAGTACACGTCTTTGTAACATCCCAAGAACGTTAGAGTCATGTTACCGTCAGAGTTCTGATAATGTCAAGATGGCACCTTGGAACAATCTAGTGGGAGAGTGATGCTCTCCTGTGGGCAGTCCATAAGAGTACCATACCAGAGATGAGAGACACAAGTATATGGGAAAAGTCCAGAAAAGCAGGGTCACAGCTAGTAACCTAGAAAGTGTGTTGAGCTGAGCAAGCAATACCTGCAGAATGGGCAATCAAGTTAGAGGACAGAGCAGTAGAGAAATGGAATTGGCATGTGTAGTACAGAGTAGACAGGATATATCATTGAGGAGATTTGGCCAAGATTGTTAGGCCTCACAAAAAAAGCAGAGCCCTGTAGAACCACAAGAAGAGCTCCCCAAAGGTGCCACATCTCACAGGGCACTGGTTCATCCTTCAAAACCTCCTTGTGCTTGTCGATAGGGTGCTTGACTGACAACAAGGAAAAATGGGTAAGGGGGAAAGTCTACAGTGGAGCAGGGCTCTCTTTGCCCTGTTCACTACAAGTTGGCCTCTGTCCCTATCCTGAGTCAAGCCATACTCTGCCCCACCTCAGGGCCATTATTTGTACTACTTCCTCTGGAGTGATCCTCTCCTCTTCCCACACATTTTGTAATTATATATGTTATTTGTGTGCTCATTTGATTTCTGTTTTTCCCCCTACCTACAGGCTCCAGGTGGGCAGGGACCATCTCAGTTTTATTCACTACTAAATAACCCACAGGGCTTAAAACAGGTAAGAATCCATAAATATTTAATGAATGAATGACTAGCTAGGTCACTGTGGTGAGATTCCTGTTCCCTTTACACAGTTACCAGAATAGGCCATGGATGAAAGGTAGCATCAGAGCTGACTGAGGAAGGAGAGGGAGGGGAGACAAGGGAGGTGGTAAGAGTGTGGCAGAAGGAGAGCCAAGTGGTAGCTGAGAGAGACTAAAACATCTGTCAAGGTAATGGGGCACTGGAATAGCTATGATGCACTCATAAAACAAGCCATGACTGGGAAACCAAGCAACTTGAGAGGGAATAGCATAGCGTACAGAATGCTTACAGTAAGGCAAGTTTCATTTATCCAACGGCCATTTCTTAACAGTGCCAGGTGGGGCTATTTCTTAACAACACTAGTGTTGACAAGCCAATAAGAGATCAAGTTCCCATTTGAATTCACTGGCTTTACAAAGCAGTGTCACCATACTGGAAAAGGAAGTTCCTTAAGACAACTAGAAACGCAACTTGGATGTGAGTAGACTACAGGATGCCTCACATTCCATATTTACAAAGCTAATTATCTTGTTAAGAAAGGAAAGATTAAATCTTTGAATGAAGTAAGAGTACCTTGGGAATAACAGTAGGGCTTTTCAGAGTCAGAACAACCTATTGGCTTTATTTAAACTTTGTTATCTAGTTTGAAACCAGCAAAAATTTATATCTCTCACCTGGATTGCTTATCAGTTAAATCTATACACCTATTAAGATAATTAAGTTCAAAAATTATGAAATTGCAAAACTGAAGTTTGATCTGATTGAGTTGATCCAGTAAGGCTTGTGTCTATGAACCAGCGTAACACTAAATCCTTAGATTTTTCCTCCTGAAATACAGAGAAGGTATATTTCTCTCCATCTTATTATATACTCATGAGCTATGACATATATATACGATTTCCACTAAGGGCTGATGGTTATCCAAATTGACGGTATTATGTATATGTATACCTAATGAATAACATTTTTTCCCCTAAATCGAAGAAGGAAAACCCAAGGTCACTCAGCTACTAAGTGCCCAAATCACATTTTACCAGAATCAGGTTTTTCCCATTTCATCATTCCAGAATATCCTCCAATCACAAATTTAAGGTCATCAGTTGAATGGCATAAATTTCTAAACATTCATAGACTAATTGTTTGTTGTTGCTATTAAATTAAGAAGTCTTATCAATATATTTTAGAACCTTAAACTACCACATCTTTCAAGTTGTTTGCTCTTTCTCTCCCTTCTTAGAACTTAAGTCTATAAGAATAAAATTTTGGTTCTATTCACCCTGAGGAATTATTTGACCAAATGTTAGCTCTATATGATAAGATAGAAAGGATTCTTCCCTACCTATTTTCTTGATTGTATCTTTTCTCTCACCTCGTGTTTACCACAGATAACACTCTACATCTTCCTAAGCAGTCTTTCCCAAGTGATGACTTAAGGAGTCAAGGCACAGGAGAAACAAGGGTGAGCCTAAGGATAATCTGGCTGAGAATCTAAAGCAGTGGTTTTCAATGAACTGTGCTTTGGCCTGACAGAGGACATTTGGCTGTGTCTGGAGACATTTTTGGTTGTCACAACTGAAGTGGATGCTACAGTCATCTAGTGGGTACAGCCAAAGATGCTTCCAAGTATTCTCCAATGCACAAGACAGCCTCACCCCTATGAAGAATTATATGGCCCAAAATGTAATAATGTCAAGGCTGAGAAACCCTGTTCTAAAAGAATCAGTGGGCTGTTCCTGTTTCTTTTGCATCCCCTAAATATGCTGGAAATGTTTACCTTTAGGGTTTTCAAAAGGGAAAACTATTCCCATAACCAAAGTTTTCATAATGCAATTATGCTTTCATATTGCCAAAGTTGGGTGGTAGACTACTGGTCACATTTTTTTTTTCCCAACTCCCCAGTACAACCTAATTCCCCAATAGGACCTAACCCTGATGTCCATATTTTTGTGCCTGACAACAATAAACAGGAAATAAGCTTCCTTTTTTTATATATAAGATTCCTGGGAAACTGTTTGGTGACTAAATCATGTCTCCCTTGCCTGACATTCTACACTGCAACATCTGTTCAAGGGTTTCAGTCTAAGGCCTGGGTATCACCTAGTAGAAGAAGAAGGAAGAAGGAAAGGGGGTGTTGATATAACGTCCTGATCCAAAGTCCTACCAGTCACGTCAAGGGGACACTCTGAGCCCAGGGCAGCTGCCAATGAGAGGATAAATTTGTCATTTCCCACCCTCCCACTCAACCCACAGGTAAACTAGGTTATTCTAGATCCATCCAAGGCTTCTAATATGAGTCCTTGAGGTCCTGATCAGTTTCATAATTATTAAGCATTAGCAGTGACTGCTCTATAACAAATGTTTCTCTTTATAAAAGACAGAATATAGGAGGTGGGAAAAAAAGCAATTCATGTATTACCTGCAGTCCTCAGTTTCCCAAGATCTCATTTAATCTAATTTTAGGTTTTAAATGAAATGATAATAATCTTAAGCACTTTTTAGGGAATAGAAACTTAAAGAGTTGTATTACTAGATTATGGAAAGAATGGACAAATATCTACCTTTTACCATTCTGCTTTGATTAGGAACGTAACCACTACCATATATCAGATTTAGTCTTTTCACCAGCTTAAACTCCTTTATTGGCAACTTATTGCACTATGAATAAAATCTAAATTTCTAAAAGTCCCTCCATGTCAAAATAATTATTTTTAAAGACCAATAATGTGAGTAAACCTTGCCTCTCAATATTTGAGATAGTAAATGGGTTATAGTTATTAAAATAAAATAAAATGGAGACGAAGCTTGAAGATCCCCTCAGTATACAAAATCAGTTAAGCCATGTAAGCAGTTATTTCTTGTAAATGCCTCTGAGAGTCATAAATTAAATCTAAGTCGTCTTTCTAAAATGGTATAAGAAAATCACTTTTAACTTATCCCCTGCTGTCTGGACACTCCTCCCCCCCCAATAAGCAATCATTGTAAAGATTAAACAGCTTCCTCATTTTCACTTTATAAGCCAACTTGTGACATCATGCCTCTGAGCTTCTTACCAGTTTCAATATTTCAAGTTTAAAGGATTCCTGTTTGCAAACAGTTTCTCTCTCACTCAATAAAATATTCATATCAAGTAAAAATAATAATAATAATAAAAGAAGTCCCTCCATGATGGTTGTTATTTTCCATGCTCCTCCTGGCTCCGTATCCCTAACCTCCTGTCATTCAGCATCCCAAGCTCTTTCTTGCTTCAGTGCCTTAGCACTCACTCTTTCTTCAGCCTACACTGGAGCACTCTTCCTTAAGGCTTTGCAGCATGACTGACTCTTCTTAATCTCAGGCCTCAGCTCAAGTGCCACCTCTTTTAAAGAGACCTCCCTAGCCCACTTCTCACCCACACACGAGTTATTTTCACATGAGTCTATTTCTTTTCCTTCTGAGCACTTTTTACAATTATCATTAATCTTTTTAGTATGCTTCTTACAATTTTGTTGTCTGTCTTTCTCCACTAGAATGCTAGCTCCCATGAGCACAAGGTTTTATCTGCAGTGTTTCACTGCCGCCAGACCTTCACAGTACCTCGCACATGATAGCGACTGACCACATTTGCTGCATTAATGAAGGAAGAAGTTCATGTAAGCGAGACATCCTCCACAAGCAGAGATTATTCAAACTATATCTCCCAGAAATTTCAAATGTACTCACATGACCTGAGTCAATATACAGAAACAGAGACATCAGCTCCCCAAGCTCTGAAATGGAGGACACAGAAATTCTCCAATACGTTGACATCATTGAATAAGCCACACAAATAACCTGGTTTGCCAGATGAATGCAGTTTGTCTGTACTCCACAAGTTGATCCAGGAAAATACCACAGACCACTCCCCTTTCTGTATCAGCACTGATTGAATTTGGATGGTTTTTGCAAAAGTGAACATTTTCTAAATCACTTCCACCAAAGTGGAAATTACAAAGAAGTAAAATTGAAATTATTCTAGAGGATTATGTAAACAATACATCCTGTAGGAAAGTTAAATAATAACAATGTATTAACAAAGGAAGGCAATTGGAAAAGTCATTAAATGGCCATTAAATATATATGTGTATTTGTATCTGCATCTGTATATGTACAGGACTGAAGAATTTCCAGGTTACAACACAACAGCAATATAGATACTGAAGGAAGAGATGCACCAATTATGTGAAAACCTTAAACTAGCATCTGACAAACTTCACTGTTAAGAAAAAAAAAAAAAAGGCTGTATATCTCAATTAGAGAAAAGCACGTGGCAAATTCTAGGTTTGTGAAACTGCAATATTCACATACGTTGAAAGTTGAAAAAAAAGAATTAACTTACAAAGGATAATGCTTAAAATATGTTTTTAAAGGTAACAATAATAACATTAAACTCCCAGGCATATAAGACCCTTGGGCTCTCATGCCTCAATTTCTCTCTCACTGGCATCATGGATGTGGGTCACAGGATGGCCAGTCCCACCATGAAGTGGTGAGCTCTGCTACCCAGGTGCTTCCCAGAGAGGGTGTGCAGTCCCTGATCCAGGACCCTAGAGTCTTAGTCAAGTCTTTCATACATGGGGGGTCAACCTGTGAAATCACTGGTGCTTTTTGTATTTTTAGTACGTGAGAATTTTGTTTCTGAATCTAGATCCTTTTCCTCTCATTCTACATGCTGTACTCACCTTCAGCTGTAATGTTGCATTTGTTTCAGAGTATAATCAAATATAAGTCTAGAAATCCAGCAATTCAATTGTTAGTAGCTATCAGCAATATATATATATGTATATATATAAAGCTTTTGTTCATTGTGTTTGTACCACAACCAGCTGAAGAGCATCCAATGGGAGGAATTTTGATACAGAATCCTACAACCCTCTTCCCCTTTCCCCCTTGATATCTACTAATTTAATACTCTCTATCTTAGAGTTCCCTATGCATGACTACGTAAGATAAATCATTGACCTTTGACTTACATTGCTTAAACAATGATATACTTTGCTTAAAATACATATGTCCTGTGAATGCACAATGTCAAGTTTACTCAAACCTCTGAGGAGGGGGTGCTGCCTGGCTGGTGCTACTACATTCAAGAAGGCATAAGGCTGGCTCTTAGGATGTGGAAATAAAAGCTGGAGACTTGAACCAAATGCACTGCCAGGATGAAGGGGCATTGCTGGCAGGAGCAGGGAGCAAAATGGACAGAGTGTGCCTCTTCTCCCTCCACCATTCTAGTCACTCTCTAGTGCCTCATACAGGTGGACCTCACTAAAAGCCAGCACGCAAAAGAGAAAGCTGTTTTGCAGAGTCCGAGCCCCAACATTACAAAGCGAGTATAGACAGGTGGATTTGGAGCCAAGAAACAACCTCTCCTACTTGACCTCAGGGTTCAGTGATGTGTTCACTCCACTTGCCACTTGGCATCTACTCCAGGCTGCTCAGTTGAAGAATTCAACTTGTCTTCTCTAGAAACAGATATGGGTTTCTGGTTATTAGTGTTGAAACAGAGCACACAAGTCACCCACTAAATCTCCACTAACAGAAGCAGTCAAGCCAATGCCATAGATGAATAAACACAACTTTGATCATATGAAGCATCTTAGCTGATGAAATACAAATTGGGCCAAACTTTCTCAGAATAACAAAATCAATCCCAATAAGTCATTTTCTCCGAGTATGAAGGTCTGCCTTGCCTCTCAGTTCTAAAGTGAATGCAGATTTCTCAGTAAGCCAAGGACAGTTGGGCTCGTTAGTAGATTTTCTGAGCTTCTTTCCTTTCTTCTCACTGATTCCTTTCTCTTCAGCACTTCCTCTAAAAAGGAAATGCAGCAGTGAAAGCCCATTCAGCTGCTTTCTCCATTGCTCTCTCAAAGGTTCAGTGGGAAAGGACACAGAACCACTAACAATAAACTATGAGGCCTTCCAGCCAAATTCTGTGAAGTTTGGATTAAGACAAAGGCGTGAGCAGAGCTCCCGCCCCGTGCCTTGAGCAGGATACAGATTTCCTCAAAGGTTTACAGCCATCAGATGTGTTGCTACTGATCCTGTGATTGACTGCTAAGATGTAGGGACGTGCACAGTATCCTGGAGCAACTGAGAGTGTTGCTATAGAGACTCATCTCAACAATGCAGAAAAGCAGGGGAGGTGTGGGAGGAAACATGTTGCCAGGCCATTCCTGCTGCCCATGATGTAGCATCTAAGCCAAGGAAGCTCCCACTGGTAAAGCTGAGGGAAGGAGGGGCAGGAGTCAGGAGCTGCTAAATCAAAATTCAGGAAGTCTATTACCTAAAGGACGCATCAGTTAAAGGAACTAACAGATTTAACAGAAGAAATTTAAGACAGAAAAACAAAGTAGAAGTTTAGGACGATCATGATCATTCCTCCTCCTCTTTTCCACCAACCTGCTCCCTCCCCACACTCCATACAGTTGGCCAGGCAAAATCCCAGATGAGTGAAAATTCAGAAAGGAACCAACTGGGACATATACATCAAAAATCTGCCAAAAAAAAAAAAAAAAGAAAAAGAGAGGGAGGTAGAATAAAATAGAAGCAACAGGCAAATAGAGAACACATTTCAAAGGGGAATCACCAAAAAGAATCACAGAAAGAGTTCAGAGTAACAGTCATTTATAGTCTGAAAGAAATTGCAGAAAGCTAATTAACAATTTTAAAAGCTCAAACAAATTTAAAAGCTCAAACAATAGATTCAATGGCTCAAAGAAGAAATTATGAGTTATTATGAATGGATGAAAACTAAACAGGCAGAATTTGAGAAAGAAATGGAAGAAAAAAGTTAGAATAGTAAAAGATAAGCCACATATAAACCATATCCAACAGAAGCAGATCTTGTGTTCATTAATCAAGCCAGCAATTAGAATATATAGGAAAAAATAAAAGAAGTAGTAAGTATAATTTAAGTATGCAAAATAATATATTGGAAATAGATCAGTAAAATAAGCAAAAAAGTATACATAGATAGGAGGAAATTAATAAAGTTTTTAAGCACTAAATTTAATGAAAGAGAAAATACAAATAATAAAAAGGAAAAATGAATAAAACAAAAGCTGCTTCTAAAAAAATTTAAATTGATCAACCCCTGGAGAAGGGAGAAAACAAAAATTAACAATATTAGATGTAAAAACAATGATATAAAGTATAGAAGAGATGAAAAGACTGTAGAGATAACATATGCAATTCCATATCAACATTTCTGAAAAGAGGAAATGGATGGTTTTCTAGCAAAATAGAAGATGTTAAAATTGGTCCAAGACAAGGTAGAAAATTTGAAGGTATCAATAAACATAGTAAAACATATTGCAAAAGCAGTTTAAAAAATCTTCCATTTCAAAAAACCACTTGCCCCAGACATTTTAATGGATGAGTTTTACAGGCAAGTTAATATAAACAGATAGTGCCTAGCCCTATAGTAGTTAAACTGTTTCAGACCACAGCAAAAAAAGAACAGTTATTTATAAAGTTAATGTTACCTTAACAGCAATTAAAGTATGCAAATTCCATTCATGAATATACATACAAAAATTCCAAAAAAAAATATTGGCAAATGAAACACAGCAGTATATTGAAAAAAATAATACACCATGACCAAGAAGCTTTTTTTATATATATCTTTATTGGAGTATAATTGCTTTACAATGCTGTGTTAGTTTCTGTTGTACAACAAAGTGAATCAGCTATAAGTATACATATACCCCCATATCCCCTCCCTCTTGGGCCTCCCTCCCATCCTCCCTATCCCACCCCTCTAGGTTATCACAAAGCATTGAGTTGATGGCCCTGTGCTATGCAGCAGCTTACCACTAGCCTTCCATTTTACATTTGGTAGTGTATATATGTCGATGCTACTCTCACTTCATCCGAGCTTCCCCTGCCACACCCCTGTGACCTCAAGACCATTCTCTACATCTGCATCTTTATTCCTGCCCTGCCACTAGGTTCATCAGTACCGTTTTTTTAGATTCCGTATATGTGCATTAGCATACAGTATTTGTTTTTCTCTTTCTGACTTACTTCACTCTGTATGACAGACTATAGGTCCATCCACCTCACTACAAATAATTCAGTTTTGTTGCTTTTTATGGCTGAGTAATATTCCACTGTATATATGTGTCACATCTTCCTTATCCATTCACCTGTCAATGGACATTTAGGTTGCTGGCAATTATAAACAGTGCTGCAAGGAACACTGTAGTACATATATCTTTTTGAATTATGCTTTTCTCAGGGTATATGCCCGATGTGGAATTGCTGGGTCACATGTAGTTCTATTTTTAGTTTTGTAAGGAACCTCCATACTGTTCTCCACAGTGGCTGTATCAATTTACATTCCCACAAACAGTGTAGAAGGGTTCGCTTTTCTCCACATGCTCTCCAGCACTTATTGTTTATAGATTTTTTGATGATGGTCATTCTGACCAGTGTAAGGTGGTACCTCATTATAGTTTTGATTTGCACTTCTCTAATGATTAGTGATGTTGAGCATACTTTCATGTGTTTGTTGGCAATCTGTATATATTCCTTGGAGAAATGTCTATTTAGGTCTGCCCATTTTTAGATTGGTTTGTTTGTTTTTCTGATATTGAGCTGCATGAGCTGCTTGTATATTTTGGAGATTGATCCTTTGTCCGTTGCTTCATTTCCAAATATTTTGTCCCATTCTGAGGGTTGTCTTTCCATCTTGTTTATGTTTTCCTTTGCTGTGAAAAAGGTTTTAGGTTTCATTAGGTCCCATTTGTTTATTTTTGTTTTTATTTCCATTTCTCTAGGAGGTGGGTCAAAAAGAACCTTGCTGTGATTTATGTCATAGAGTGTTCTGCCTATGTTTTCCTCTAAGAGTTTTATAGTGCCTGGCCTTACATTTAGGTCTCTAATCCATTTTGAGTTTATTTTTGTGTATGGTGTTAGGGAGTGTTCTAATTTCATTCTTTTACATATAGCTGTCCAGTTTTTCCAGCACCACTTATTGAAGAGACTGTCTTTTCTCCATTGTATATTCTTGCTTCCTTTAACAAAGATAAGGTGACTATATGTGCGTGGGTTTAAATGTGGACTTTCTATTCTGTTCCACTGATCTATATTTTTGTTTTTGTGCCAGGACCATACTGTCTTGACTACTGTAGCTTTAGAGTGTAGGTGAAGTCAGGGAGTCTGCTTCCTCCAGCTCTGTTTTTCTTTCTCAAGATTGCTTTGGCTATTCAGGGTCTTTTCTGTTTCCATACAAATTGTTAACTTTTTTGTTCTAGTTTTATGAAAAAATCCATTGGTAATTTCATAGGGATTGCATTGTATCTGTAGATTGCTTTGTGTAGTATAGTCATTTTCACAATGTTGATTCTTCCAATCCAAGAACATGGTATATCTTTCCATCTGTTTGTACCATCTTTAATTTCTTTCATCAGTATCTTATTGTTTTCTGCATATATGTCTTTTGTCTCCTTAGGTAGGTTTATTCCTAGGTATTTTATTCTTTTCGTTGTAATGGTAAATGGGAGTGTCTCCATGATTCTCTTTCTGATTTTTTGTTGTCAGTGTATAGGAATGCAAGAGATTTCTGTGCATTAGTTTTGTATCCTGCTACTTTACCAAATTCATCCATTAGCTTTAGTAGCTTTCTGGTGGCATCTGTAGGATTTTCTATGTATAGTAGTATCATGTCATCTGTAAACAGTGACAGTTTTACTTCTTCTTTTCCAATTTGGATTCTTTTATTTCTTTTGCTTCTCTGATTGCTGTGGCTAAAACTTCCAAAACTATGTTGAATAATAGTGGTGAGAGTGGGTACCCTTCTCTTGTTCCTGATCTTAGAGGAAATGCTTTCAGTTTTTCACCATTGAGAATGATGTTGGCTGTGGATTTGTCATATGTGGCTTTTATCATGTTGAAGTAGTTTCTCTCTTTGCCCACTTTCTGGAGGGTTTTTATCATAAATGGGTGTTGAATTTTTCAGAAGCTTGGTCTGCATTTATTTATTGAGATGATCATATTGTTTTTATCCTTCAAATTTTTAATATGGTGTATCACATTGATTGATTTGTGTATATTGAAGAATCCCCACATTCCTGGGTTAAACTCCACTTGATCATGGTGTATGATCCTTTTTATGTGCTGTTGGATTCTGTTTGTTACCATTTTGTTGAGGATTTTTGCACCTATGTTCATCAGTGATATTGGCCTTCAATTTTCTCTTTTTGTGACATCTTTGTCTGGATTGGTATCAGGGTGATGGTGGCTTCTTGGAATGAGTTTGGGTGTGTTCCTCTCTCTGCTATATTTTGGAATAGGTTGAGAAGGATAGGTGTTATCTCTTTTCTAAATGTTTGATAGAATTCTTCTGTGAAACCCTCTCTTCCTGGGCCTTTGTTTGTTGGAAGATTTTTAATCACAGTTACAATTTCAGTGCTGTGATTGGTCTGTTTTTGTTTTCTATTTCTTCCTGGTTCAGTCCAAGAAGTATTTTTTAAGGGAGTTAAGACAGCTCCTTTAGGAAATCTATCAAAATAATTGAACATATCATCAAAGTAAAGGAGAGAAAATGTGTAAAATTCACTACTCATTTCAGATAAAAACTGTGAGTCAAATAGAAGTAGAAGAAAACTGAAATATGATGAAGACTCTCTACCAAAATCAATATTGACTTATCAAATATATGTTAGTATTGCTCCTCTAACCAAGCAAAATTTGAGTCTGCAACTCAATAGTCAATGCTATATGATAGAAAAAAGACTGATTAACACTAAAACATATATTGAAGTTACTGAGCTTCAAGTATATTAAAAAAATCTATAGACATTTACACCAATAAGGCAAGTCATATAGGGTGAAAAAATATCAGAGTATACCTAGATTTCTCCAAACAATAAACAGAAAGAAAGTGTAGTGATGTCTCCAAATTTCCAAGATAAAGTTTAATTCAAGACTTCCTCTTGCAAGACAGACATTCTCAACTGAGGGAAGAATTTAGGGATTCCAATCCCAAAGATTCATGTTTACAAACAAACACACATGTCTGCACACCTGCATATGCACACACACACACACACACACACACAAATACACTTCCACACTGGCACACACATGTGCACACATGCACAGGCAGACACTCATACATGCACATGTAAAATAGGCACTCTTGGAAACAAACGTATCACACATAACATGTGCATGCACACAGACATTCACACACATATACCTTGTTTTTTAAATCCTGTTTTTTAACTGTAGGGGGATCTTTAAGAATAAATATCTTATACAGAAAAAAAATATTTAGTGGGTTTCAGCAATTCCTTCAGTTTAATTTCAGTGTCTTTTTAAAAGAAATAGACTCACAGACATAGAAAACAAACTTATGGTTAGCAAAGGGGAAAGTGGGGTCGGGAGGGATAAATTAGGAGTTTGGGATTAGCATATACATACATATACATATACATCTATATATAAAACAGATAGCCAAAGGACATACTGTATAGTACAGGGAACTATATTCAGTATCTTTTAATAACCAATAAGGGAAAAGATTCTGAGAAAGAATATATATATATATTATATACTATAATATATATTACACATATATATTATAATATTCATTACACATATATTATATATTTTAATATATATTACATATATATTATATATATTATATATTACATATATATTATAATATACATATAACAGAATCACTTTTTTATACACCTGAAACTAACAAAACATTGTAAATCAACAATACTTCAATTAAAAAAAAAATTCAGTGTCTTTTTTTGCAAAAATCAAGAGAGAGTCAAGGAGAGTTTTATTTAATATATTTTGTTTCAATTAGCATGTATTATATGATCTCAGTTTTCTAAATTATTTCTACCTATCCTGTCCAAATATATAGATTAAAATAGCTAGAGAACAGGGTTCATCAAATATTAAGAATGTTATTTCTGAATGGACTTTTGAGGGATTCCAGTTTCTTTTCCTTTTGTTTATTACTTGAATTTATTATAAATTTTATATCCTTTTTACAAAACCAATATAGTTCATTGTATGCAAAATGAAAAATAAAAATAGGGGGAAATGAGAAGAAAAAGAGGGAAAAAATAGTATTACCATAATATTTCCACTATAATGTGTTTAGTGTGTCTGTCAGAGGAGTCAAAGAAAATAGTATAATGGAGTTTCCATTCTGTAAATTTAATTTTACAATAGGAAACATGAGATGAGACAGCCATTCCAAACACTTAATGGGCATCCCTGTCTTCCTCTTATTCAATAATAGAAATTAGAGCTGGAGAAGTCCTCCCCATCTCCTGTCAATGTTTCCTGTGCTGTATTCTCTTGGGTTCTTTTAGTTCAGTATTAAATGACTCAAGTGTCAGGGTTTCATCTATTTCACATTACAGAAGCCAGCTCTTCACTTACATCTACAGGGTGACAATACCTCCTAAAAATGTGAGGAAAGATTATACCTTATTATTGAGTTCTAATAGGGCCTTGCCTGAGGACTTCCTAGCCAGGCCACAGTTCACTGGATTCTGATTAAGCCACAATGACACTATAAATTAGACTCATTAGTGGGTATTTTCAGTAACAATAAGAAAATCTGAGGACCATTTTTTAGTATTCATATATTCTTGGCCACGCTGCCTTGCTAACCGTATGTAGAAGTTTGCGAAATTATAAATGGTCATTTAAGAAAAAGAGATCTACTCTCCTAGATCCCACCTCAGTTTTCTACTCACTTTGTTTCTCCCTCCTAAGTCACACACACAAGCATGCAAACATACATATTCACATATGCGGCTGCCTTCCTGAGAAGCATAATAACCAACAGAGCTCCAATAGGAATATGGTATTTTTTCTGGTCAAGAGAATAAACATGAAATTCTACAACATAAATGAGGACTACAAGGTGGTAACAGCTAGTAAAAGGGGTTAAATCAAAGTCTAGAGCCTCACATATTAACATGGCCATTACTTTAAGTTTGTACTTTGGATGACTTCTCGTTCTTTTAATTTTGCCAAACTGATTTTCCATGTCTTGAGAATGGATGTATTATTTTTATAAGAAAAAAGCTAGTTTTTTAAAGGCTTGTTTTCTCCCCTCTCAGAGAGTTCCAGTAATTAATCCCTATTCCTTTCATTTTAGTGACTCTGGTAAAAACCAAACTAAACAGCTCTGAAAGGACCTAAAAGCACAATACCCCAGGATCCATGAGCACATCTAGTAGTCAGATCTTGGTTTCTATTACCATTCCCTGCTAATAGAAACCAGGACATCTTGAGAAATGGCTATGCTAGGGCAGGGGCAGAGAAGATACAAGATGTGCCTGGAACTTCAGTTCACTTCAGAGTAAGGAAGTGCTCAAAAATAAATGATGAGGCGTGTCACAAGGTTACAGGCACCAGCTTGAAGGGGTTACCTCAGGACAACTATGAAACAATTTAAATGCCAAATAATTAAAAGCTTAGTAAATTATAAGGCTTTCGGGAAAAAACTGGGACTCCATGAATCTGTAATGACAACAAACAAGAAAAGAAAGATACAAGAAGAAGGGTAGACACTTGATTGCAGAAGAATGCCAAGTACCAACTGGTAAAGTGGGGTGAACGTTGGAGTTGACAAATCATCATTTTGCAACCATTACAATAGGGATTGGTTCAGGATAGAAGCATAAACAGATACTAAATATGGGAGGGAAATTACCAACTTCAGAGAAGCAAAATTTACACATAATACTAGGTACCCTTTATTTGTATAGTTAGATGATTTTCAACAAATTTTTACACCTGTGTAGCCACCAATAAATCAAGGCTAAAAATATTTCTATCTCCTTAAAAACTCCTATGTGCCCCCTTTCAGTCAACACCTCCTCACCATTCTTAACCTCTGGCAACCACTGATATACTTTCTTCTCCTAGATGTTAGTTTTACCTTTTCTAGAATCTCACATAAATGGAATCATACAGTACCTATCCTTGTGTCTGGCTTCTTTCTCAGAGCAACATGTTTTTGAGATTCATCTATTCTGTTGCATGTATCAGAATGTAGTTCTTTTTGATTGCTGAGTAGTATTCCATGGTATGGGTGTACTACAATTTGTTTATGTGGTCAGCTGTTGATGGACATTTGAGTTGTTGCCAGTTTGGGGCTATTGTGAATAAAGATGCCATGTACATTCATGCACAAGTCTTTGTGTGGACCTGTGCTTTCATTTCTCTTGGGTTAATACTAAATGCAAAATTCCTAGGTCATATGGGAAGTGAATGTTTAACTTCATAAGAAACTGTCAGATATTGTCCAAGGTGGTTGCACCATTTTAAATTTCCACAGTAAGTATGGGAATTACAGTTGCTCCACATCCTTGTTATGATCAGCCTTTATAATTTTAGTCATTCTGGTGGGTGGATGGTGGGACATTTCATGGTAGTTTTAATTTTCATTTGGGGAGTAAACTTTGATAAGGAGCAGGACATTTGCAAGGTCTTAGAATGTCTCAACACGGGCTGCTTATTAGGAGCAAGAAAAAAATAACAGTATCTATACAGTGGAAAAATCTGGCAAAATTAACATCATATATGGGAGGTAAGTGGAAATCACGTGCCTCTGGACAACATACACTAAGAAGGATACAATCTCACTTATGCAGTATTCTGATTAGGGGTGTATAACCTAAAACAAATCATCACAAAACATACATAAACCCAAAATGAGCGACATTCTACTTTTAAAAGAAACTACCACAGTCTTCAAAAGTTTCAGTGCCATAAAAGAAAAAGAAAGGCTGGGGAATTGTTCCGGATTAGGGAGATTCAAAAGACATAACTGCTAAATGCAATACTTGATCCTAAATTGGATCCTGTAGCACAGAAGAAAAATACACATACATGTACAGAAATACTATAAATGGCCTTATAGAGTAAATTGGCAAAACTTGTCTGTAAGAAAATAGATTAGCTAAAAGTATCATAGCACTGCTAACTTTACTGAGGTTGATCATTGTATTAAGGTTATGAAGAAAAAGGTCTTCTTCTTTGGAAATCTACACTGAAGTATTTAGGGATAAAGTTATATTTTTTTCAGTTTCCAAATGGTTCCCAATAAAGAATATATGAGAGAGAGAGAACAAATGATAAAGCAAATAGGTCCAAATAGGCTAAAATCTGGGTAAAGGGTATAGTGCAATTCTTTGTACTATTTCTATAACTTTTGAAGTTTGAAATTATTTTTAAATTAAAAAAAAAGTTTTAAGTAGCTAAACCAGATTGGATCAAGATGGCACCTACTTTGTTTCATATCTAAAAATCCCTAGAAATTAGCGGGAAAAAAAGTTGAGTTTTTTAAAAATCAATAACAGCAATAGGAAAATATGAGTGACATGTGTGGACCAGAAATGTTGTGGTCCTAAAACTATAATAAGCAGACAAGATATTTAGAACAGAAGTCATAACTCAAAACAAATATATAAACTTTCCACTTCCCCTGCAAACACCAAAATCCAGACCTAAATAATGGTCAGCTGGTTTCAAGTTAGATACAAGTACATGAGTGTGAACTTTGAACTCTTACGCCTTATCCAGGTCTCAAAGGAGCCATTTACAAATTCCAGGATTCTCAGTGATGGCAGCAATGTGGCTCTGCCCCTCTGTCCTGATAAGGGATGAAGTTCTTCTGAGGGCCCGGCCCCATATCTGGCCACAGTTAACAGCTGCGGGCCCAGAGCCACCATGACCAATAGGAATTAGTAAACAGCCCAGAGAATGAACAGCCTCTGCTTTCAGAGCAGGGCTTTATTTCAGTGTCACCTGTCCCCGTGCTGCTTTTCTAAAGCCTCTCTGACCCCCAGTCACTTGTCCTCAATCTTGCAAACTTACTATGCCTGCTTCTTTCTGACAAAATGAACTTCTCTGCATCACTAAACAGCTGACAAACCCCAACTGGCAAAACCTGTCCTGTTACTGCCTTAGCTGTTTCCCGAAAGTGCACATCTTACTCTGGTCATGTATTCCCAAGGCTCTTGTCATTAGCCTCAGTTCTGCTAATCCATGCTCCCTCCTGAAAACTCCCACTTTTTCATGCTTGGCAAGATAAATCATGTCTCTCCATTATTTCAAGAAGTTATAAATCTTTTGTTAGCAGCTTATAAATAGATCATCCTTTTCATTTGTCCTCACAAGCCAACCTTCCTAATTTCCTAATTTCCCAAAGAGTCTCATTGCTCTTCTCAGAAGCCTTTTCCAGCCAAGGTGAAGTTTTGGAAGCAGGGTGCCAAGTAGTCACTTTTGATTCCATTCTAAGGTGATATATTGGAAGCTTCTTTAATTACAAATAGGGAAAGGTAAAAGGATCACCTTCCCTTGACTGCCAGATATGTCATTTCATATTAAACAGGAAAGAAAGAATAACTAGGAACATCAAGTAATTAATTAGCCTAATTTTTAGGAGTTTTTACACCAGCTTCCAAAAATCATATTGAGATCCAACCAAATTGAACTTAACTATTTCCGTGCCACAGGACATTTACAACTGATGTCTTATCTGCCACCCCTCAGGTCAAGTCTTCTGGCCTATTTGTTTTTTTCAGTTCTCTCTCATGAAAGTGCAGATTCTGAGTCTTTGTAGAGGCAGTAGTCTAGATTCGTTTGTTCAGTAGAAATCTCATATTATCACTTCCCCATAGTTCTAATCTGGGTTGGAATTACTGTTGAAATATAAGTCTGGCACCTGTGATGGCACATTTGCCTCATGTACCAGTATTTCTCTTAAATAACAAGCCCTAATGAGCATCCCAGAGGTCCTGGACCTCTACTAGGGCAACGACATGGACCATACACCTGCTCTAGTCAATAATAGGGTTCATCTTAAGATAAAATTTTTAAAGCAAAGCAACAAAGATTTAAGAAAAGCATTTCCACCAGGTTTACCCCTTCTGGCTTGTTTATAATGGTGCATGTAACAAAGCCTGATATCCAGAGAATTTGAATTGTTCAATGTCAGTAAAATTACATGAGACCCTATTGGAAGCCCTTTATCTTTTATTACTGTAATTTCATGCAAAACTAGCAGTTAATGTAGACTTGTATGATTTTTCCATAATTAATTATTATTACATCACATTTATTAAAGGGCTCCCGCTAAGTACTTTATTAGTAGCAGCTCTTGAATCTCTACAACAATAATACTCTGAGGTGGATACTATTGCCTTCATTTTACAGATGAGGAAACTGAGGCTCAGCAAGATTAAATAAACTGGCCAAGATCACACAGTAAATGATAGTACAAGGACTCAAAGCCAGGCTGGACTCACCATTATCTGTGTTCTAACTACTCTTCTATACTTCCTTCCCTCATGTTTGTCTCAGCATCTGTTCATGTGTCTTCACAGTCAATGGAGTTAGATTTATTAGAAACTACCTACCAAGAACCATTCTACTTAAAAATATCTCAAACTGCTCTCTTGTCCATAATATTTTTGAAATGAATTGCCAACAAGTGTGTAAATTAGCTAAGTAGCATCCACAGGTCTGAAGAGCACACATCTGCAGGCTTGCTGATTCATATTCATTCCAATTTTACAAGTGCTGCCTCGCCTGTGTTTTACTAATAGCTGTTTTACAAGATCTTCATTACTTCCTAATTGTTCAGGCTTCTACATTAAGTTTTGCTTATGAAGACAGATGGTTTGCATGCTTGTAAAGTTGGAATAATAAAAGGAAATGAGAATGCTATACCAGAGCATCCTTCATCCCCAGGACCAAAAAAATCACTAAATTAAATGTTCCTTTTCTGGAGCACTGTCAGAGGACACCACCTCTGTGAGCCAGCTTCTTATAAAATTCTGCAGGGTAGCAGAAGCCAAGAACAAATGAAGGGAACGTTAATCTATTTCATTAACCAGGAAAGGTGCCCACAGCAGAAACACTCTGTGTCACCATTTCTAAAAATAAGCCATTTACATTAATCCAGGGCTTCCTTGGGTCAGGCACGCACAGCACATTGAAGCTAGAACCATTCTGAATCAGATAGAGGATGGAGAAGAAGGAGATAGCTCTGGTAGAACAGAGGACAAGATGACTACTTTACTTTGTTGGGTGTTGAATATTTTTGGTATCTCTATAAATACTCTTGAGCTTTATTCTGAGGTATAGTTAAGTCTCTTTGTAGTATTTTGAACATTTTGGGTCTTACATTTAAGCTTTGCTTGGCAAAGCCAGAGCAACGTGTGTTCTAAAGTTAATTTTTCCCTATTACTAGGGCAAGATCCCTCTCTGAGTATTTGACCCAAAGCCCTGTGATTTATAAGACTTCCCAGTATGGCTGTTGGGAACAGGCACTATTCTCCCTGCCCTCATATGAGCATTGTTCCTTCTGATCCTTTAGGATGGTTCCTTCCCGGCCATGACTGTTCCCTTACGCATATGTGCTGATCAGCTCTCCACTGTATATTTAAGGGTAATTTCTACAGAGCTCCAGAGTTTTCCTCTGTGCAGCTTTCTCCTTTCTAGTACTCTTCTCTAAGAATTCTACCCGTCTTAGGCTCACTGAACTCACAGCTCCATCTCAGCCACTTAGGGAGACTGCCAGGCTCAGCCTGGGTACCCATATCTGCAGTATTGCCTAGAAACTCTCACCAGGCAGTCACCTGAGACAGTTACAGAGATCACTGAATTGGTTCACCATCTCTCAAGGATCACTCTCCTTCCCTGACTGATGTTTGATGTCTTGAGAACCATTGCTTTATATATTTTGTCCCATTTATTAGTTGTTTCAGGTGGAAATGCAAAACGTATCCCTTTACTGGACCTTTACTGGAGGTGGGAATTTCTCATTCTCTCTTAAAAATTATTATTTCCCAAGAAAGCCTGAAGTTTACCTGCATTCTGTGCCTTCCTCACAATTTACCTCTATCTAAAAAGTTATTTCCTACCTTTGTCCGCATCTTCAACTCCTACCCTTCAGGTTAGACCCGGCTAAAATACCACTTCCCCCATGAAGTCTTTCCTCCATCCCCCACCAGAAGTATTCTCCCTCTTCTGAACTCCGCTGACAATGTTCACCTTTTAATATGTCAAAAAGCAAAATATGTGCATATTTGATCTCCCCAGTAGACAGTTTCCTTAAGAGCAGAAATCACACCTTATGCTTTTCACTTCCTCAGCAACACCTGCTACTCCACTCTACTAGCTGTTAGTAAATGTTGAATGAATGAACAAATAAAATGGCCAAAAACTCATCGCATCACAGAGCACTTAACTCGGATTCACTAGACACACTTGACGAAAAGGCGAAGATACAGACCACAATGCACTTATGGCAGGAGATGCCAGCCATCATTCACACAATGAACACATCCTAGAAGTAAATAAAACATGAGACAGGTTACCTTGTCTATCTATATTCCTTCAAGTCTCACCAGCTATGACCCTAATGTTAAAAAGTGTCATTTTATGACTTGGTCCCTAGATGTAAGCCAAATATTTCTTTGAGCCCACCAAGAATTCTGAAAATCCTTTGTCCAAAAAGACATGTTTTAGTTAATATATAACAGAGTTGTCAGTTTGCTACCACACTTTTTCAATATCAAACAGCTAGGTAGTATAGCCTCAAGTTCTCTCCTTCAGTCGGTCCTTATTGTTTCTCTCCTCTCCTTCCTTTTCACATTTTATATTCCACAAGGGAGCCACTTTCAACTAACCCAATACTTCTAAAAATTTGAACTGAACTAAGCCATTGGCAATCAGCCTGGGGTACACATTGGTAGGAGAGTATATGTTTGGATCTTGGTAATTAATATTATTGACACCATTCTGAGTTGTGTATCATTTAGATGTAAAAAATAAAAGTCAATAAACTCAGACCAACCGTCAGAACACCAAGGTCTGGCTGCAGTGACAATTACCCCAAACTTAGTGGTTTAAAATAACAGAAATTTATTCTCTCACAATTCTGGAGACCAGAAGTCTGAAATCAGGCCAAAATCAAGACGTCAGTAGGACTATGCTCCTTCTAGAGGTTCTAGTGAAGAATCTATTCCTTGCCTCTTCCAGCTTATGGTGGGCGCTGGCATTCCTTGGCTTATGACCACATCTCTTCAATCTTCCAGGCCAGATCTCTCTGCCTTGTTTACATTACACCTTCTTCTCTGTGTCTGTGTAATATCTCTCTGCCTCCCTCTTATAATCATATGTGTGATGGCATTTAGAACCCACCTGGATAACCCAGGATAACCTCCCCACCTCAAGATTCTTAACTTAATCATATCTGCAAGGACACTTTTTCCACATAAGGTAACATTTACAGATTCCAGGCACTAGGACCCAATACCTTTGGGGGACATTATTCAGCCTACCACATCTTCTCTGCAAAAGTGTAAATAAATTAAGACTACTTTGGAGGGTTCAAGTAATGGATGCTTCCTGGAATCCAATGGTAGCTGACTATAGATCAAAGTTGGTTCTCTCCTGATCTCTGACACGACAGGGGGTTAAAAGAACTGATTTCCTCGAATATACAGATATATCTCATCTCCCACGAGCAGCCTTGGCTCATGGTCCCACCATGAGGTCACACCCAAACTTCTGTCACACTACCAACCAATTTCGTTAATGAGTAGCACAAACTTTACTGAAGACTGAAGGGGGGAAGGGGAAGGGACAAGGATGGTAGAAAAGAGAACTTACAACACATAACAAGTTTTCATTTTAAGAAATTCTTCGTGAGACAATGATCTTTCTCCCTCCTGCAGTTCTCCTCTAGTCACTAAACCCTTCATCACCCTTCTCTCCTTTATTCTTCGAAAATCCTCTCGATTGTCACAAGCAACTCAATTCTTGCACCAAGTTTGCAAATTTTAGTCAGCAAAACAAAATCCTTGTGGTTACCTAATCCTGCCATCCTCTGAAAGTAATCTGAAAAAAAGCTCTCAGGCCTTGAGCAAGCTGTCTCACCCCGCAGCTCCAATTGTGTACTAGCTTATTCACTCGACAAACACAGCTCTTCCTAGAAAGGAATCTGCTAAGTAAAATAAGATTTTCATAATAAAACCCTGACAATGAATGAATAATTGTTTGTACCTCTTCATAGTCTTCAACAACTTGCCCAATGAAGAAGTTGGAAAAAAGCGAAGAATCCCACACTTTGTCGAAAGATTCCATACAAATTACAAAATTTCATAAAAATGAATTCTTATTTCTGTCCCTCTCAAAAAACGAAGTTTATTGCTTTTTTTTGTTATTACGGTCCTCAGTAAACTTTTTGTAGTAAACACATTATTTTGTATTCAGGCTTTATGAGAGCGAAGAAAAAGTTTTTAAATGTTTAAAACATTTTTTTCTGGACATTTCCTTTCACAAGCCCGTAGGTGTCCAAGAATTTTCAGTTCTCCAAATATGCCTGGCAGCATTGTGGAAATAACAGAACCTTGGATTTCTTTTCTGGATCCAGTTCTGTATCTAGTTTGTAAGTATCTGGAAAGATTAATTTTTTTCAGTCAACAGTTTAGTAGCTAGAGATCCATAGTAAAAAGGTTTTACCCTTCTCAGTGGCACATGAATCATCTCCTCTAGCTCTCTGACCCACACACGCACACTTTTTACAAGAATTAAATTAAGCTAGCTGAGATGCCAATCTGTCTTCTAGGCACCACAGAGGATATGAAAATGAGTGACACCATCCTTGCCACCAAGAAGTATGCCGGATGGGACAGGACAGATAACTCAGCCGTTTACCCAATAATCACAAGAGCACAAGCACATAAAGTCATTGGTAGCAAATGATTACACCAGGAAGCTGTTTCTATCACCTGTTTTAGGACCAAAACTGCTCTCCACATAGATTAGAAGACTCTTAAGATCAGGTAGTTTGAGAAAGCAGCCTCGCATTTTGGGACCAAATCCACATAAACATCTCTCTCAGAAATAGCAACAACAGTTAAAGTGAGTCATTTGTTGGTTTTAAAACCCACAGATCGAAAATAGTCCATCGTTCTAAAAAAAAAAAAAAAAAAAAAAAAAAAAAAAAAAAAAATGAATTTTTTTAAAGGAGGGGAAA
>NW_020173108.1:5123268-5227084 GCF_003031525.2 Neophocaena asiaeorientalis asiaeorientalis
CCCAAAAAAGAAAAAAAAGCACCTTCTTAAAAAAAAAAAAAAAAAAAAAAAAAAAAAAAACTAGACAAGAAAGAGAAGGAACAGGAGGTAGAAAAAGAAAAAAAGGACGAAAAGGAAGAAGAAGAGCAGGTATAAAAGGATCACAACTCTCAAAAAGAAATAGAAGTTACAAACGTTGTGTGTACACGGCACGCTTATAAGCCCAAAATCTGCACTTAAAACAACCAGGTTCAGCTGGAATTCCTGAGCTCCTGTCTGCTTAGCAGCCTCAGAGGAGCAAGAGCCACCACTTCTGGAAGGAAAGGCACCAATGCCAGGCAGGAGGCAGCTGAAGAGAAGGGGAAGCAGAACCAGCCCTCATCCCAAGGCATCACGTGGCAGAAGACAAACCAGGGTCTGCATTTTCTGAAATATACTAACCAATTCCTCTTTGATTTGGCCTTTTCAGAAGAAATCTACCTCACCTAGCTGTTGGGAGAATTCAATGAAGAATTTTGGTTCATTTTAATCTTTCCAGGAAATTGTGCTGGAGGTCAGAAATATAGCAACTCAATACGATATTAAAATGACAAGCCAAAGTGCAGGCTACTCTGGACAATTTCGGCACTGGCTGAGTTTTTCTTAACCTCCATGCTAAGCATGCCAAGACTCCCATGCTAACAAGGGAAAACTTTTCAAATTGTGATCCCTGGGGATTCTGGTCTCCACACATGGTACAAGCCTGAAGACAGAAAAAAATGAGGTCAGCAACCTCGCAAAGGCAAGGGGTCATAAACAGGAAGCCTGTGAAGGTGTCTGACAATCTCTAAAAATGAAAACGCCTTTGGCTACTCGCTGGAGCGTTCCAGAAGCTGAGCTTCTGAATCAGGAAGGACAGGGCACTCTTCACAGCTGACAGCTTTCAGGAGCCGAACACTGGGAAAATACGATTTCTATTCTTACACAGAAAAATCTGATGCCTCATGACTGCATCCAGGAGCAGAAGGGGTACCTGCGTGGCTCTGCTATTTGCTGGCCTGCAGTGAAGGGCACTGGTGACCGCAAAAGGTGTTTTCCCTCCTGCAGTAGAAAGCAGCCCATCTGTTATCCTGCCCTGGCGCGGTGCCGGGGAAATCCTTCACGAACTAGAAGCCTCCTGCCAGAGTTCCCTGGAAACACTCCCCAGACGATCCTGCCCACGCGCGGGAACGCACGCTTCTTCCCAGCCTGCCTTTTTGTATTTTTCCTTTTTATTGCTCCAGACAGCTAGCCAGAGAACAACGCCTGTGATTTAAAACTAGCAGGAGGGTCTGCCTTCAAAGCTGTCAGGAATTTTTCTTATTATTTTAACCCTAGAAGAGCACTGATTGCCTCAATTCAGAGGCACACACCGCTAAGGATGGCATGTTGTAGACAAACCGATGGGACGTGGAAGCCAGCCAAAGCTGTCTGTCTCCGTGCTTAAGCCAGGACCCTCCCAAGATCACTGAGCAATGTGAACTGAATAGAAACAGGGCCCCTAGTGCTGATGGCTAGGCTGTTGACACAGCCACCTGTCCTGCTGGGGGCCAGGTTTCACCAACCCAGGGCCCAAGTGACAGCTCTGGGCACCAGGGCAGGAAGGACTTCCCCTCCCTCAGGCTCCAGAAGAGAGGAGGAGAGGGAGCTGGGCGCACTAAGAGCCCTGTGCACCCCATAGATTCAACGGTGAATCCTCGGAGGAGAAATGGGAAATTGTCCTCGGGTTTGGGCCACCCAGGACACGTGTAGTTTTCACCTGGAAGCAGGCATATGCACCTCTGGTCTGTTTTGGGAATGCTTCTGTGCAAAATGCCTATTAGGCTCCCTACTCCTCGGCTTTGGGAATACAGAAATCTCTCCACCCACTCGCAAAGCTCTCCTTTCCCTGTGCTTTTCTTCAAGAGTTAATTCATGTTTTCTCTGGCCTGATTTGAGCTTTGGGGAAGGTTGGAGAGCTTTCTGAAATGAATTCCATCAGCCTTGAGTCTGCCTCCACAGACCAGACTGTCAGTCTGTTGCAGTCAGCTCTGCCTTCTCAGCTGAGGCTGGTATCTGATGCTTCTCTGTAGAAGTGACACCGACCCAGCCAAGGCACCTGGTTACCTGGTGGGACACCAGACATGTGAGCCAGGAAGACACTGGCAGGCCCTCCCCCGACCTTTAGAAGTCATTGGCTTGTGTCCTGAGTCATGGGGTTGAAGGGTGCTTTCTTCTTTACCTCGCTGCTAATGTTGTTAATGATCCAGGGAGGGAAAGCCCTAAGCCATCTTTAACAGGGAAACAAGAATAGGGCAGCAGCACCACCATTCTCAAACTGGCAGAACTACAGGAGAGAAAGTGAAAGAAATCCTGGATGGATAAAAGATAATCCTTTTGTTAGTGCCTAAATGAAACCTTTTCCCACATCTATCTGAAATGCAGAAAGAAATAAGTCATGTAACTCACTTTGTAACTATCACACAAAACAAGAGAAGGAGAGTTTTACTCATTTTCTGTTGAAGCTAATCAGCGCAAGCAACCAATCAGGGTATTCCAGTGATAAAACTATACGATTTTCAGCCTTTTGCTTTTCAGCATTTTGATTTTCTACATAGATCAGAATAGCTGTATAATGGACAGCTCTTCATTAAATTTGATTCTGTATAGACACAGCCTTTTATGCTACTGAAGGAAAGTACTCTAAGACCAGAATTCATTCTCTTACAAAAATTAAAATTTCAGTTCCATCACTGCAAGCACAATATATTTTTGTATAAGTAGCCAAACCACCTCCATGCCATAGTGCTCTTTGGTATATGGCATATTACCTTTGCAAAACTGAAAGAAAGTCTTTGAGTCGAGAATTCCAAAGAACAGTGTTTCTGGGGAGGGACAGATTGGGAGTTTGGGATTAGCAGAGACAAACTAGTATATATAGGATGGATAAACAACAAGGTCCTACTGTATAGCCCAGGGAACTATATTCAATATCCTTCAATAAACCATAATGGAAAGAAATATGAAAAAGAATATATATATACATGAATATACATATATATGTATAACTGAATCACTTTACTGCACACCTGAAACTAAGCTAAACTAGTCATCATTGATGACTGGTTCCCCGGGAAATGAAAACAACAAAGAGCAGGTGCTACATGGGACAGAAATATCCCTTCTGCAGTATACAATGAGTAGGAGGACATACCAGTAAAATACCTGCAAGAGATTAAAAAGAAATTTCCTACTACAAAGAAACACACTTAACATGGTAACGTTGAGAAGCTATTGTTTATTCTCCTACATTGCTTCCTCTGGCATGAAAAGAAATAGTATTTTCCAAATTGTGATGAGCCTCATTCAAATTCTCATCATTTGAATTCTCCATGTGCTCTAAGTGAAGAAACTGGACAAAGGTATGAACATGGGAAGGGATCTGCAGATCATCTAACCCAATGTGCTCATTTAACAGGTAAGGAAAAGAGGCCCAGAGGAGGGAAGAGACTAACACAATCCATCAGAGCCGTTCATATCAGTCCCCAGACTAGGACCCAATGGTTCCATTTCAGGTTCCATTTCAGGTTTCCTCTGTAAACCATCTCACCTCCTTCTGCCAGGCCTGCTCTGTCTCCCTCATCAGACTGAAGGGACAGGAGGGGAGTCTGCCTTCATTTGTCCAGCTAAAGTGTTTATCCTTCCGGGTCTACCTTACATGTTTCTTGCCGTTTACAACTTACTGCAGACTCTCTCCCCTCTGGCATAACAGTAATGATTTCTGCCTTTCATCTTTAGCTATGAGTCTGCACTCTCCTGTAACCTCTCTGATATTGCTATCAGCTAAATACCTACATAACTGTTACCATATGGAAGACTCGACCTTTCTATTTTCACTGCTGCTTTATTCCTGTCTTCCCCCCTCAACTGTAAGCTCCTTGAAAACAGAAAATATTTTTATCTCTACACCCTTATACCTAATACAAGGCCCAATCAACAATACTTGCTAAAGAGTATTGTTATTTAAAGCTGGCTTGTTTAGCTATTTCACTTTTCATGTTATACGCATTCTCTCTCCCAACTCCCAAGCAGGTTTCCAGTTCCTTGAATTCAAGACTATTTGCGTTCTTTATACCCCACTATTATTGGGGCATTTGAGGGGGAGACTGACTTTTCACTCTGAGGGAACTGTCAGATACATATTTTAAACCTCAGATTCTTTTGCAAGAGTCTGAGTGTTGCTCACAGGCTCTGTCTGAATTCTGCCACATTTTACCCACGGTGACACTGTAATAGGAAAGTACTTCTCAACCTCATGCCATGATGCGTGGATGGATTTTGTCCACAAGGTGGCTCTGCAAAGGAACATGGCAGGTGCAAACCTGGATGAGTCAGCTCAGGCTACCCGGCTTTCTGTTAAATGAGGGGAACTCCATTCCTCAGCCCTGCCACCGGGAGCCTGCAATCACTGAAGAAGTAAAGTACAATGGAAGACTTGGGTATAGGTCGTTCCTCATTCTCTCTTCCCAACTACCATAAATTTTTTACAAACACAAAGAGGCAATCTTCGGCAGGAGGATGGCTGGAGAATGGACATACTTTAGTAATGTTTCCATAGTAATTTATCTTCAGGTTTACTCATAATGTTATTGTCTTATAGATTGCTTTGGTTCAAAAGAGTCAGGAAAGGGATTATACACATATCTGCCCTCATTTACTGAGCTTTCTCTGTGGTTGACAGTTTGCTAAGTATTTTACATATTTTATCTCATTTTATACATCCAGCTCTATGAGTTGGGCATTATTAAAAAAAAAAAAAAGAAAGAAAGAAAAGCAGGAGGTATCATGTTCACTAACTTCAGACTGTACAACAAAGCTACAGTAATCCAAACGGTATGAGTTGGGCATTATTTCATCTGTTGTACACTAGAGGAAACTGAGGCACAACCTTAGGTTAGTAGATGGTAGAGAAGTCCTTAATTGCCTCACTTGCCAGGCTGAATGCTCCATGAGAGCAGAGACCATGTCCCCATTGTTTCCATCAGGGGGGTTTCCACAACCCCCAGTAGACACACACAGCATAGTTCTTGGCACATAGTAGATGTTCAATTAATAATTGTTGGAGGACTGAACAAAAGAATGAGAGAAATAAAAAGGTTATCTCGAGAGTAGAAAGACTAAGAAATCATAAATAAATCAATCTTTGGTTAGCCAACCTTTTTTTTTGTATTTTGATGATAATTTCTCAACTCCCATATTTCTATTACTTTTCGATAAATACATAAAGAAAGTTACAGTTGACTTTTTTCCCCCAGCCATTTGGTAAGACATGAATAAAAGAACCCCAAATTGGCCAAAATTCCAAATCTCTCTCTACCAGGGAGGAAGGAGCCTCTGGACTGTGGGGATTAAGAGTGGAACAGAAAAAAAAAAAAAAAAAAAAAAAGGGAAAAAAAAATAAATAATAAGAGTGAAAAAAAAAAAAAAAAAAAAAAAAAAAGAGTGGAACAGAAATTGGGTTTTATTAGGAAAATACTAGAGTCACAGCACCAGAATAAATCTCACTGTCATCTAGCTCACCTCCTAGCTTCAAGCACTGAAATACCTAAATCAGCCAACATAAAACCTTGATTCTAAGGAAGAGCAAATTTATACAAGAAGGCCAGCAACGATAAGCCAGACAAATTTGGAAGAGACCTTCAGGGATCAATAGCCATTCATTTATTCATCAAATATTGGGAGCTCTGAATACTTTTTCTCATGGATAAAAAAGCTAGGTATCTTTTTTTAAGAGCTGAAAATTTCAGTTTTGAAGTGAGAAAGGTCTATAATAAAGAGATCCTATGTCCTTTCCATCTTTAAAAATTTAGCAGCTATTTTTGTAGTATTTGAAGTTAGCCAGAATCAGTGTCTCTCGCTAAAAAACCTCTGCTATTGCTCACTGTAGTCCTGTACAGTGGAAACACCATGTGCTATGGAGAGAGAGCCTGCTTTGGGTCTGGTGAGTTCAATTTACCTCTAAATGTTCCCTTAAGAAACCACATTACTCCTCTGTAACTACCTGGGATTTCACTACTACTTTCACTGAAATCACTCTGAGAATGAGCCACAACTCTGTTGGAGATGACTGATAAACAGTTAAAAATTTGGTGGGCTAGCACTGAAGCTAACATTAATTGGGTCATCTCATTCACCAAATCCAGATAGTAAAGATTCCTATTCAGAAATCTTTCCAATTTTCAGACCAATGTAAATCAGCGCAACCCACATCCCAAAGGATGTCATCTAAAGAATTCTTTTTATGACAATAAATCATCTTAATTAATGCTTTGCTCTAAGCTCTCTTCTGCCAACACAGGCTTCGCACATTTATTTCTGGGATACACCAGACAGTCTTCTCCCAAGGCTCAAGATTGGGTCTTATTAACTACCTCATAAATACTACTTCAGCTTTTAGTCAAGACTGTGGTGGCCACCAGGCAGTGCCACCTAATTATGCAAAACCTGGGGTATCTTCAAGGCACTTGCACCACCTCCTATGGGTCCACCAAGGTACAGAGCTTCAGTGGTAAACTGTACCACACATTTCTTTCTCTGCTTTTACCAACCTCTCTCCTATTAACAGACACAGCTATATATTGATGGGGCTGGGGAGGGAACAGAGCTGATGGACAGATGGTAGGGAGTATTCAAATCCACCTTAGGACGAGTTCTCTCCCAGGAGTAGCCTCAGTCCTTCATGCGTATGCCCTCCTGACAGGTCGCCCTACCTGTTCCCCAGGTGTGCTCACATCCAACTAGTAGTGGGCATTCTTTCATCTAATTTGGGGTCCCAGTGCTCCATGTTTTCATCAAAATCAGTGGCAGGATAAATAGAATTTCAATCCAACCTTTTCTCTAACCACAAAGAAAAATTTGATACCCAACTTTTAGAAATTTCAGTCCCATCTGTCAATATAAAATTGTCAGCCTTTGTCAATCAAAAGAGAAAAAATGAGATGAGTATGAGTGAAGAAAACGGCTCATAAGCAAAAAATCAAACTGATGCAGTCATCTGAGGTTATGTTTAACAGATGGACACCAGCTTCAAAAAGCTCTCTTGAATATGTAATTGTATTTAATGCTGAGTGATAAATATGATAACTACTTATGTCTGAAAGATGCAAGTCAATGTCAATATTAACTGAATGAAAAAGAATACCGTTGAGAGAAAGAAAGAACATATTCTTTGTTCAACGTGCCATACATAGACAATAGTGAATAATATCAGGAAATCAGGAATAAGAACACATTTGAGAGTCTCTGGTAAATTGTAAATGTCATTCAAACAAAATATATTACTATGCAAATGCAAAATCTATGTTACGATATTTTCAAAATTAATAGTTTCTTTCTACACTCAGATATAATAAAGTAAAAAGGAAGTACCTAAAGAATGTGGCTACTTAGGAATAAATGTAAGTGCTCCAGGGTCATTTTCAATTATCTCTGCCTAATCTCTCCTTCTTTTAGCACTTAGATTACAAAAAGAAGGACTCATGTTTACTTTTTCATAAAGCTTAACCATAGCACATCCTCATAGAGTATTATTTCTCTTCCTCCTTCCTCCCCCTCCTCCCCATGCCCCTCATTCTTTCTCCTCTGCCTTTTCCTTCATCTTCTTCTTTTAATTTAGCTTATTCCGTCCATATATTATTTAAAGGGGGAAAAAAAGGTAAAACAAACCATAATCCTACAAAAACCTGCCAAAGTTAGTTTTGCTATTCATTCTCACTGCTTTTAAAATTTGTTTCTTTTTCCTTTTCTGCCAATTTTCTTTCCTTTTTAGGAAAGTTACACAGTTGTACTCTCCATTATTGACATGGAAAGTTACTGTTGTTCCTCAGTAACAACAAACCTTTAAACCCCAGTCAGCTGAGGCTATGAGAATACCTTCTGAGTCCTCTGAAGTTAGATCCAGTTCACCCTGGGACACTGGATTTTCTGTCAGTCACTAATCATAATAATCATTTTTGCCTTCCAAAAAATATAGGCCTCTTTTGATACAAATCATGTTAAAGGGCAGGAGCAGAACAGTTTTTAAATTAATTGGTTTTCCAGTTAAAACCACATTCTCCTGTGCTAAAAAGTCACAACGTTGAAAATCATTCTGTCAAAATAGACCTGGGCTCTAGAATAAATCTGTATTTTTAGCTCTGACAAATGTTCACTGAAATCAGCATTAGAAACATGGATGAATCAATGAACTGGGTATTTGAAAGCTATCCCATTATAATGGGTATATAAACTGAGCAGGCACCTTCAATATCACACCAATTGTGGGAATCATTTTCTTAGCTGACAATACGAAATTGTAATAGAATCAGAGCATTGAAAGAAGACCTATTTAATAGTTAACCCCTGACTTTATTTTATATTCTTATTGATTCAAAATAAGATTTACTTTTATCCCATTTAATTTTAGATAATGTATTCACATAATTTTACAGCATGAAAATATTCAGTAAAGGGTCTTGCCTCCCTTTCATCATCTGTTCAGTTTTCTTATACACATAGACCTGCCCCATTAGGTAATCACTTTTTATTCCGTCAAACACTGGTTCTGCTAAAATCACCAGCACAACTTATTAATAAGACAAAGCTAAGTGTATTGTTTACTGCAGTAAAAGAGGACATCACACTGCAACACTTTGTAGTGTAAGGTCAAAAGTTATTGAGAGTTAGAAGCTTGGTTTAAGGCTTGTCTTTCGGTGCAGTGACTTGACTGGAATTGGGTAAGAATCTCCACACAACAGTCCAGGATTAATGGAATCATCAAGGTGAGGATTTTAAAACCTAAGAATTCAAAGAACCGTAAGGCACAAATGGTTGATGTTTGGGGAAGTTCCTATAATGAACAATCAAGGCATTTGATTGGGCATAATTGTCCCAAAAGAGGAATGGAGTGGTATTGGAGACAATGGAAAAGCAAAGTCACGTTAGTGTAGACGTAAAATATGGTTTCCACCTCAGTGCCCAGGCTAAGCAAGGGAGTAGATCGGCTTGGTTTTCAATTACTTTCTTGTGTCTCCTGCCAAAGTTTCTCTGTGCAAATGAGATCAAGTATATATTCTTGTTCGTCTTCTCTTCTTTTAAACAAACGATTACGCATTACACACATTCTTCTGAACCTTGTTTTTCTGATTTAACAACATATCTTGGACAACTTTCCATGTCAATAATGGAGAGTACAACTGTGTAACATTCTATAGTACCTACAGATGTACCAAAAGTTATTTAACCAGTCTGCTATTGGGTTGCTCCCAAACTTCTAATAATACAAACAGTACAACGATGAATGTCATTTTACATGTGTCATTCACAATCTGAAGGATTAATTTTTGGAAATGGGATTGATCTAAAGGTATGTAAATGTGTAATTCTGACAGATATTTTGAATTGACCTGCATAGGGCTTGTGCCAATTCACTCTCCTACCAGCTCCCATTTTATAGACTAAGAAGACTGCAGTCCAGAAAGATCAAATCATCTGCTTAGTTCACCCAACCCATTAATGAACATGAGCCTCTAACACCTAAGTCTTATAAGTTCCTCCCCAGGGTTCCTATTTTCCTGAATCTTTCTGAATAAGAGGTTGGCCAGTGCTGACCTCTAAGAATCCAACTGGATGATCTCTGAAACCTCTTGATAAATGACCAGTTTAGGAAACCCAAGGACATTTCCTAATCTGTACTTCCTAACCCAGTTGCAGTAGCTGAGTAGATCCTACCAGAAGAAAAAGAGGGGGAAAAAAAAGTTTAAGTGGAAGATAGGAAAAAGGAAAAAAAATCCAGTGAAGGAGCAATAACATAAGAGTCACTCTGTGCTGTGAAA
Organism: Neophocaena asiaeorientalis asiaeorientalis; assembly: GCF_003031525.2. NCBI lineage: Eukaryota > Metazoa > Chordata > Mammalia > Artiodactyla > Phocoenidae > Neophocaena > Neophocaena asiaeorientalis. Next base: position 5,133,117 of record NW_020173108.1, read on the forward strand.
CAGATTGGCTGTATTAGTGTGTGTCTTTAAAAATAGCAGCCTCATTAACAAATGTAGTAGTAATTTGCATTTTCAGACTTCAAGAACCTACTTGGTTTAATACAGTCTCCATCTCTTGGCATCTAAGTTGGTTTTGCCACCATCCTTTAAATTCTAGCTCACAAAAATCAAAGCCAGTAGATGCATTTTGGAAGGTGTAAAACCCCATATGCACAGATCAATAACAGGCTTGTTTGTTTGCTTGATCTGCCTCTTTCTGGCCTCCTAAACCTTGACTGCTTTAAACCAGCTCATCAAGAATCATGTCCGTTAATGACAGTTTGTCTAAAGGACAAAAAAGGCCATAAAATATCCAGTCTCCTGCCTGACACATCCAAACATCTTTGATTATCTGATCCTGCTAAAGTCCAAAGCTAAAGGTACAAAGCATGAACTTCTCCTGGGTCAAAAAGAATTGGAAATAAATGCTGAGTGTTCTACACAAAGAAGGAATTTAGTAAATGTTGGCTGATAATAAGGTCTGTCTTTAAAACAATTAAAAATGATCATACACCTCATTATTAGCAACCCACATTTGTTTAAAAACATAGGGCACCTCCTGTTGGCAACCACTCGTACTGGAATTACAGGGAAGAGGAAAAAAGAAGGCAAGAGAATTGACTGGTGACTTATCTGCCGGACTCCAAAGGTCCCAGTAGGAGTTGAGGCCCCAAATCCATTTGAGCTTCCCCAATAAGCTCTTTGAACCCTGAGGAAGAATGACATACAGGGAGGCATACAAGATGGAGAGATGCTCCATGATTGAAGTGGGGAAGACATCCCATGGCAGAGGGTGGCACAGCAGCCTCTGACAGTCTATAGATCAAATACTCAAAGAGAGATGGCTTTGTGCAAACAATGCAACAAGCAACAACCTAAAGCACCTGACTTTTGCAAATGAAACAAAATACTTTTTAATCCGTAACATAGTAATTAGAGAATAATCAGAAGGCAACACCCCTTCTCTCTTCCTTACCCACTAAGCCATATATACTGCCAAGCTCTAATTTGAGGGTTATGACTTCAATGAGAATTCTGTAGCTAATTTAAATTACTCCAGGTTTTAGATCTCCAAAATATCTGGCTTAATTTTACGCATGTTCTAGTTTGGATAATTAATTCAACTGTCTGTGATTCTTCACTTTAGTTAACAGAGGATGAAGGGAAATGCAAAATTTAGCACCTATACCAAAGTTGTTAATTTCTTAAGGTATCAACCAGCCAAAGAAAAAACAAGTAAGTTGCCTGCACTCTTTGTATGTAAGTATAAAGATGTGACTTTACAGTGGTGAGACTTTTTTATATGTGGTGTGTGAATTTTTTCCTATTACTTTATGGTCACATAAACTTCCACACCTTTCACACGAATAGCTTGAAAATCACCTTGTAGAGTTTTGTTTCTTTTAATTTCTAAGTAATGTGGGCAGTTCCTCATTATACAAACATTGGTTTTTTTGGTGTGTAGATGACATAAGGTTTCTGTTCTTAGTCTCCTCCATTTCAGTCATTCCACAGCTTTGAAAAACTGCAACAAAAAGCAGATTTCAGAAAAAGACAGTTTGATCCAATTTATATAAAAAAATTAATGGAAATAAAAGCTATGTATATATTTACACATATGTGTGCAAATCGAAGAGAACCATCTGGAACCTTACCAGTGGACCCCTCTGTTAAAAGAAGTGGGATAACTGGAAGGGGAAGATGCTTTTCATTTTAACTCTATGTATTGATACTTCAGCCATTGCTCGAATTTTTAATGAAGTGAGAATATATTTACATATTACTTATAAGAAATAATCTAAAATAAAACTTATCTGGATTAAATTCCAATTATAAAATAAAGTTTTGGTCTACACTGCAAAATCTAGATGCTTCATTGTACTTCCCTAAGAATGTAACCTCCCAGAAGAACCTTTTTTTTTTTTTTTGCATGTAGAGATATCATTTGTGTCAAAGGGAATAATCCAAGAAAAGAGTCTTTTTGAATAAGCGTTTGGAAAAGTTCAGCGGCTATAGACATTGGCTGCTTTTGTCACTTGTACTTTGCTGCCGTGCAAAAGGAATATTATCCATCTTAAGTGATTTCCACTTGTCTCCTCTTTCTACACAGCAGAGATTCTGTACCATCAATTCCAATCCAGTTTGTTCCATGTCCTTTTTGGATTCTTTCAAAGAATGTTCTTTTTCAAAGCCAATATCTTTGTGCTATTAACCTTTGAGCATCCCTTTGCCAGAGCTGCACAACAGATTGAATTCCGATCACTTACCCCTCAACCTATCACTTCTCTCTTATTGCTTTGCTTGGCTCTTTCCCAAGCTTTTCAAGCAGCCAGCCTGCAGTCAAACACCAGCAGATCTAAACAAACTGTTCCAAGAAAACAAGCCTTTAAAAGCATTTCCCTGTATTTGATCAGGAAATCCACTTATTCCCCTCCTCCAAGGACAAATTAAATAGAAAAATCCTGTAGGCCATCACCTAATTCTATTCAGCTAGAATTCATTGAGTCTTGCGATGTGTTTAAGACACTTTAATAGATATTGTAGTATCTATTGTACAATAAGACAATGTTTCTGTCCTCAAGAAGTTTATAATCTAGCAAACCTAAATCATCATCCTTCAATCCCATCGTTTACCCTCTATTTAATGTATTTACTCTTAGAAATCTTTGTATATTTTTTTATTGTGGTAAAACATATACAGCATAAAATTTACCATTTTAACTATTCTTAACTGTACAATTCAGTGGCACTAGGTACATTCACAGAGTTGTTCAACCATCACCACTATCCATTTCTAGAACTTTTTCATCATCCCAAACAGAAAACTCTGTACCCATTTAAACAATAACTTCCCAATCCCCACTCCCCTCTGTTTTCTGTCTCCATGAATTTGTCTATTTTTGGTACTTCATATAAGTGGAATCATATGATATTTTTCCTTTTGTGTCTGGCTTCTTTCATTTAGCATAACATTTTCAAGGTTTATCTATGTTACAGCATATATCATAATTTCATTCCTTCTTAAAGCCAAGTAATATTCCATTGTATGTATTAACATTTTGGTTATTTTTTCACCTATTGATGGACACGAGTTGTTTCACCTTTTGAATGGGGTTTTTTAGTAAGGGAATCTATCTTTTTCATATTTCTACAGCCTCTATATTTGCTTTGGTTTGAGAAACCTGGATCAGTCTTTCTCAAGTGTCCTTAGCCTCCTTGATATGAATACAATGCTCTATATTATGAAAAGCAAGTCATAGAGGAGTAAAACCATGTGCAGTGCAGGCTTCAGCTTTAACAGGGCACAACTTCTTCTGCTGGTATGGACACTCCCGCCTTACACACACACACACACACACACACACACACACGCGCACTCCATGTTGATGTCTGGTTAAAGGCATGTTAAGCTCTGTTTTATAATTAAAGAAGGAATGTGTTTTCCATTGAAATCTTACAACAAAATTGGTGGAGGAGGGTAAAGAGGATGGTATGCTGTTTATTTCTCTTTAAACATTCTGGGTTTGACCCTCTACTAGAAGACTGAGAATTATAATATAGAATACTGTTTAGAGATTTTTTTGTGACATTTTCAAGATAACCAGAGTTGCATCAAGGCCCAAATGGCATTGCATGCCCCAGACCTGGGAAGACCTTCTCACCTCTGAAAAAAATCCAGCGCTGAGGATTTTGGAGACTGAAGACAATCTCCAAGCACAGACAGAACTATCTTTCTGATTGGTAATGGTACGGGTGGCCTTATCCCTTTTCCTAGCAGCTTTGTGGGCTAGAGAGCGCTAGAGCAAGAGCAGGAAAGAGGGCAGATGTGACATGGTGCCCACAAGTGACAAACTGCTGTGGGGACCCATGGGAGGCATCTTTTGGGAAATTAGTGGTGAACACTTTTAGGAGAAATGAGATTCTGCTAATATGTGGTGGGGAGTATTATCTGATGCTACAATGTCTTTAGTACATATAGGACTGGCTCTAGGCCTATTTTAATTATGATTCTGGCTTTTTAACCATCAAACTCTAAGCCTATATGTATCTCAGTAAATGTTTATAGAGACCTCCTGAGACACTGTGTGCTCCCAATGCCAACAATATAGAGATCATTATTTTTCAAAGTCCTATACTAAATCTGCTCTAAATGACAATATGGTGACCAGCTGTTGATGTTATTTACCACATGAAAAATAGTGGACGTGCTGGAAATGGTATCAGTGTCAACATAATTTATTAGAGTATAATGAATAATGACAAAAGATGCTAATTTGGGGCTCTTTAAAGACATGACCTTAAGGAAACAGTCAACCTGTTTCAGCAAGAGACATACGATACATGTCAACTATAAAGTGAGGTATATTCTCAAACTATTCCTTTAAAAGGGGGGTGACTTTATAGCCAAGTCTAGACAATGGCTCATATGATAGGGCATCTCTCTTGTTTTATCTTACTTGTTTAGAGAAGACATATAATTAGCGAGGGAGGGCAGGGTCATGCTGTGATGGCAAATTAGCTCCAAAGTCCATGTGGCTTGACACAACTTGTTTATTTCTCTCACACTACCTGTCCCTCACAGGTTGGCAGACCTCAGTTCCATGTGGTCACCCAGGAATCCAGGACACTAGAGTTCTGCCATCTTGTAACTGCTCCAAATGGAATATGTGTCTTGTCAACAATAGAAACTTGCGCACAGACTTTTTCCTGCCTTACGTAGGAAGAGACCCAAACACTGCCTCATATGCTGCATTGACCTAAACTCCTCACTTAATCTCATCCAATTGTAAGGGGGCTGGAAGTGTAGGAAAAGAAACGTAATATTGTGTGAGCTTTATAGTCTCTGCTCCATTAGCCTGATATGACCTATGTCAGTGTTTGGAATGTGTATTAGTGGTCAGCTGACAGAACTGGGTTTTAAAAGGGAAAATAATAAATTTAACACAAATTCAGTTAGGTGTTTTTGTAAACAAACTTTTTAAACATAATTTAAAAAGCAGCAAAATGAGTAGTTACATTGTACAGATCTCAACTACACACTGAAAATAAATTTTAAAAATAACTTCCTTAATGTTAGACAAATGAGGACTTATGACTTGAGATAAAGTGTCTATTGACAGCATCATATATGGATTCAGAAAGAATATGTCTTCAATAACTAAAGCAGAAGTGAAACTTTAAAAAACTATGAGCCTAGAGGCAGCGTGCACTCAGGTGGCACCACAGGAGTACGCAGAAGTTGTTGCCCAATGAGAGCACTCTGACTCCGCCCACTCCACACCACAGCTTAGTGCTAGATCTGGGACAGACAGGTCCTGGGAGAAGACTGACAAAGAGGCAGCCCAGATCTCTGGTGGCAGTGCCACCATCTCAGTTCCTGCAGCCATAACTCCCCAACCCCCAGCCCCAGCCCCCTCCACACCACAGCCTTGCACTAGCTGGGAGGGACACTCAGGGGAAACGACACAACCTTGGGCTGCATCTGAGCAGAGCCCCAGGTGCTTGCAAATATGGTTCATTGGTCTTCTGTGAGGGTACCGGCTTCACTTGCCACAGCAATACCCCCCACCCCGTTTTGGGGGCAGGGCATGCATTCAGGGGAATGGAGGCTGATCAAGATCAAACCTCAGGGCTTCTACTCTCACACCGGGACCAAACCCCACCCCTGACAGGGTGGTGACAGCCATGGAGCAGAGAGAAAGTCATGTCTCACACTCTGCACAGGTTTTAGATCCCCTAACAGCAACCACACCTCCTATCAAGGGGACAGTGGCCAGCACACCCTGAGGAAAGATGTGGCTGGTATCCGTATCAAAACCAGCCCTCGTACCAAAGGTACTGCACACACATAGTCTACACAGGGACACTTCCACATACGAACACCCTTGCAAGACCACAATAGATAACTTTCTCCTAAATTCATAGAGGAAGAGAAAGTTAAGTAAAATGATTTTTCCCAATTAAAAGAGAAAGAGAAATCCCCTGAAAGAACAAATAATGAAACAAAGCTCACGAGTCTCCTAGACCCCAAGTTGAAAGAGGTTGTAATAAAAATGCTAACTGAATTAAAGAAATATTGATAAAAAGGCAGACCACTGAAACAAGGAACTACAAACTATAAACATGAACCAATCAAAAATAGATAAATTGCTGAGAAAAAAAAAAACAATCTAGAAGCAATGAATAGCTGACTAAATGACACAGAACAAATAAATCATCTGGAAGATAGAATAAAGGAAATCACCAAATCAGAACAGCAGACAGAAAGACAAAAAGAATGAAAGCAGCATATGAGATGTATGGGATAGTGTAAAACATACCAAGCTATGCATAATAGGGGTTTCAGAAGGAGAAGAGAGAGAAAGGGGATCAAAAATGTACTTGGCTCCCTCCTTGCCAGGTCTGTGGGTCTGTCCAGTGATCATACTCTCTTTGTGGACCCCACCTTATGACTGGAAGGGACCGGGCAAGCCCCGTGTGGGGTGCGGACGAGGACACAGTGGGGCAGCTGCCCACTGGCATCCTCTGCACCGACCCCACCCCCCACCCAGTGTGGGAAGTAAAGATCAAACCGAAAGAGAGCGAGGCGCAGAGGCAGGAGCTGGCGGAGTGATGGGAAGCACATGAACTGGGGCTGAGGCCCATGTGGCTGACAGGGTCTTGGTGCTCTGGTTGGGTGTCAGGCCTGAGCCTCCGAGGTGGAACAGCCAAGTTCAGGACGTTGGTCCACCAGAGACCTCCCAGCCCCTCAACATAACAATCAATGAGAGTTCTCCCAGAGATCTCCATCTGAATGCTAAGACCCAGCTCCACTCAACAACCAGAAAGCTGCAGTGCTGGACACCCCATGCCAAACAACTAGTAAGACAGGAACACAACCCCACCCATTAGCACAGAGGCTGACTAAAATCATAAGTTCACAGATACCACTAAAACACCACCGGATGCAGTCCTGCCCACCAGAAAAACAAGTTCCAGCCTCATCTACCAGAACACAGGCACCAGTCCCCTACACCAGGAAGCCTACACAGCCCACTGAGCAAACCTTACCCCCTGGGGGAAGACACCAAAAAAAACGGGAACTACGAACCTACAGCCTGTGAAAAGGAGACCCCAAACACAGTAAGTTAAGCAAAATAAGAAGACAGAGAAATACGCAGCAGATGAAGGAGCAAGGTAAAAACCCACCAGACCAAATATAGACAGTCTACCTGAAAAAGAATTCAGAGTAATAATAGTAAAGATGATCCAAACTCTTGGAAATAGAATGGAGAAAATACAAGAAATGTTTAACAAGGACCCAGAAGAACTAAAGAGGAAACAAACAATGATGAACAACACAATAAATGAGATTTAAAACTCTCTAGACAGAAGCAATAGCAGAATGACTGAGGCAGAAGAACGGATAAGTGACCTGGAAGATAAAATAGTGGAAATAACTACCACAGAGCAGAATAAAGAAAAAAGAAGGAAAAGAATTGAGGACAGTCTCAGTGACCTCTGGGACAACATTAAACGCACCAACATTCGAATAATAGGGGTCCCAGAAAAAGAAGAGGAAAAGAAAGGGACTGAGAAAATATTTGAAGAGATTATAGTTGAAAACTTCCCTAATATGGGAAAGGAAATAGACTTTTCTCAAGTGCTCATGGAAGATTCTGCATGATAGATAATATCTTGGGTCACAAATCAAGCATTGGTAAATTTAAGAAAATTGAAATCATATCAAGTATGATATGTTTACTGACCACAACGCTATAAGAGTAGATATCAATTACAGGAAACAACTAGAAAAAATACAAACACATGTAGGCTAAACAATACACTACTAAATAAACAGAGATTACTGAAGAAATCAAAGAGGAAATTAAACAATACCTAGAAACAAATGACAATAAAAACAGGATGCCCCCAAACCTATGGGATGCAGCAAAAGCAGTTTTAAGAGGGAAGTTTATAGCAATAAAATCCTACATCAAGGAACAAGAAACATCTCAAATAAACAACATAACCTTAAACCTAAAGCAGTTACACAAAGAAGAACAAAAAACTGAAAGGTAGCAGAAGGAAAGAAATCATAAAGATCAGATCATAAATAAATGAAAAAGAAATGAAGGAAATGACAGCAAAGATCAATAAAACTAAAAGCTGGTTCTTGGGAAAGATAAGCAAAATTGATAAACCATTAGACTCATCAAGAAAAAAATGGAAAAGACTCAAATCAACAGAATTAGAAATGAAAACAGAGAAGTAACAACTAAGAGTACAGAAATACAAAGGGTCATGAGAGATTACTACAAGAAACTATATGCCAGGGCTTCCCTTGTGCTGCAGTGGTTGAGAGTCCACCTGCCAATGCAGGGGACATGGGTTCGTGCCCTGGTCTGGGAAGATCCAACATGCCGCGGAGTGGAGGGGCCTGTGAGCCATGGCCACTGAGCCTGTGCATCCAGAGCCTGTGCTCCGCAACGGGAGAGGCCACAACATGAGAGGCCCGCGTACCACAAAAACAAACAAACAAAAAATAAACTATATGCCAATAAAATGGACAACCTGGGAGAGATGGACAAATGCTTAGAAAAGCACAACCTTTTAAGATGGAACCAGGAAGAATTAGAAAATATAAACAGACCAATCACAAGCACTGAAATTGAAACTGTGATTAAAAATCTTCCAACAAACAAAAGCCCAGGACCAGATGGCTTCACAGGCAAATTCTATCAAACATTTAGGGAAGGGCTAACACCTATCCTTCTGAAACTCTTCCAAAATATAGCAGAGGGAGGAACACTCTCCAACTCATTCTATGAGGCCACCATCACCCTGATCCCAAAACCAGACAATGATGTCACAAAAAAGAAAACTACGGACCAATATCACTGATGAACATAGATGCAAAAATCTTTAACAAAATACTAGCAAACAGAATCCAACAGCACATTAAAAGGATCATACACCATGATCAAGTGATTAATGATGAAAAATCTGAAATAGAAATTAAGGAAACACTCCCATTTACCACTGCAATAAAAGGAATAAAATATCTAGGAATAAACCTACCTAAGGAGACAAAAGACCTGTATGAAGAAAACTATAAGACACTGATGAAAGAAATTAAAGATGATACAAACAGATGGATACATAAAAACCATGTTCTTTGATTGGAAGAATCAACATTGTGAAAGTGACTATATTATCCAAAGTAATCTACAGATTCAGTGCAATACCTAAAAAACTACCACTGGCATTTTTCACAGAGCTAGAACAAAAAAATTCACAATTTGTAAGGAAACACAAACGACCCCGAATAGCCAAAGCAATCTTGAGAAAGAGAAATGGAGCTGGAGGAAGCAGTCTCCCTGGCTTCAGACTATACTACAAAGCTTCAGTAATCAAGACAATATGGTACTGGCACAAAAACAGAAATATAGATCAATGGAACAGGATAGAAAGCCCACAGATAAACCCACACACATATGGTCACCTTATCTTTGACAAAGGAAGCACGAATATACAATGGAGAAAAGAAAGTCTCTTCAATAAGTGGTGCTAGGATAACTTGACAGATACATGTAAAAGAATGAAATTGGAACACTCCCTAAACACCATACACAAAAATAAACTCGAAATGGATTAAAGACCTAAATGTAAGGCCAGACACCATAAAACTCTCAGAGGAAAACTTAGGCAGAATATTCTCTGGCATAAATCACAGCAAGATCTTTTTGACCCACTTCCTACAGAAAGTGAAATAAATACAAAAATAAATAAATGGGCTGAATGAAACTTTTGCACAGCAAAGGAAACCTTAAACAAGACGAATAGACAGCCTTCAGAATGGGAGAAAATATTTGCAAACGAAGCAACTGACAAAGGATTAATCTCCAAAATTTACAAGCAGCTCATGCAGCCTAATATCAAAAAAACAAACAACCCAATCCAAAAATGGGCAGAAGACCTAAATAGACATTTCTCCAAAGAAGATATACAGATTGCCAACAAACACATGAAAGGATGGTCAACATCATTAATCATTTGAGAAATGCAAATGAAAACTACAATAAGGTATCACTTCACACCAGTCAGAATGGCCACCATCAAAAAATCTACAAACAATAAATGCTGGAGAGGATGTGGAGAAAAGGGAACCCTCTTGCACTGTTGGCGGGAATGTAAATTAATACAGCAACTATGGAGAACAGTATGGAGGTTCCTTAAAAAACTAAAAATAGAACTACCATACAACCCAGCAGTCCCACTACTGGGCATATACCCTGAGAAAACCGTAATTCAAAAAGAGTCATGTACCACAATGTTCACTGCAGCTCTATTTACAATAGCCAGGATATGGTAGGAACCTAAGTGTCCATCAACAGATTACTGGATAAAGAAGATGTGGCACATATATACAGTGGAATATTACTCAGCCATAAAAAGAAACGAAACTGAGTAATTTGTAATGAGGTGGATGGACCTAGAGACTGTCATACAGAGTGAAGTAAGTCAGAAAGAGAAAAAACAAATATCATATGCTAACACATATATATGGAATCTAAAAAAAAGAAAAGAAAAAATGGTTCTGAAGAACCTAGGGGCAGGACAGGAATAAAGACACAGACATAGAGAATGGACTTGAGGACACCGGGGGGGGAAGGGAAAGCTGGGACAAAGTGTGGCATTGACAGATATACACTACTAAATGTAAAATAGATAGCTAGTGGGAAGCAGTAGCATAGCACAGGGAGATCAGCTCAGTGCTTTGTGACCACCTAAAGGGGTGAGATACGGAGGGTGTGAGGGAGATGCAAGAGGGAGGAGATATGTGGATATATGTATATGTATAGCTGATTCACTTTGTTATAAAGCAGAAACTAACACACCATTGTAAAGCAATTATACCCGAATAAAGGTGTTTAAAACAATGTATTTGAAGAAATTACAGCTGAATATTCTGAAACCTAAAGAGGAAATAGATATCTAGGTACAGGAAGTACAGAGAGTTCCAAACAAGATGAACCCAAACAGATCCACATCCAGACATTGTAATTAAAATAGCAAAATTTAAAGATGGAGGATTCCAAAGGCAGTAAGAAAAAAATAGAGTCAGTTATGAGGGAACCCACATAAGGCTATCAGCTTATTTCTCTACAGAAACTCTGTAGGCCAAAAGGGAGTTGCATGATATATTCTACGTGTCTAAAGGGAAAACCTTCAACCCAGGATACTCTACCCAGCAAGATTTATCATTTAGAATAGAGAAAGAGGTAAAACAATTTCTCAGGCAGGCAAAAATATTGAAGGGTCTCCTCTAAATAGAAAAGAAGCAAGAATCTATAGGAAAAGGAAAAATCACAATGGGAAAGGCAAATAAACATGTAGTAAGGATTGAAGATCACTTAAATAAACCAGTACAGAAACGTCTTTTAAAAACTCAAAAAATTGTCAAAGCAATTATAAGTATAATAAACAGTAAAAGGATAAGCATGAAGATGCAAAAGAGGACATCAAAATCATAAAATATGGGGGAAGGGAGTATAGAAATGTAGATTTTTAAAAATGTGTTTGAACTTTCAGTTCAAATGACTATCAGTTTATAGCAAGTAGATATAGTTATAGGTTAACATACATAAACTCCATGGTTACCACAAATGAAAACATAGATTCACAAAAACAAACAAAGAAAAAGGAACTCAAGCATACTACCAAAGAAAATCATCAAACCACAAGAGTAGAAACAAAAAGAAGAAATGAACAGAAAAGAACTAATAACGCAACTGGAAAACAAGTATTAAAATGTCAATAAGTACATACATATCAGTAATTACTTTAAATATCAAGAGACTAAGTGCTCTGATCAAAAAACAGAGTGGGGGCTTCTCTGGTGGCACAGTGGTTGAGAGTCCGCCTGCCGATGCAGGGGACACGGGTTCGTGCCCCAGACCGGGAAGATCCCACATGCCATGGAGCAGCTAAGCCCATGAGCCATGGCCACTGAGGCTGCACGTCCGGAGCCTGTGCTCCGCAACGGGAGAGGCTACAACAGTGAGAGGCCCGCGTACCGCAAAAAAAAAAAAAAAAGAAAAGAAAGTGGGGATAGCAATATTCATATCAGATAAAAATAGACTTTAAAACAAGGCCATAAAGAAATACAAAAAAGGGCATTACATAATATTAAAGGGATCAATACAAGAAGAGGATATTAAACTCCTCAACATATACACACCCAAAATAGGAGCACTTAAATATATAAAACAAATACTAACAGACATAAAGGGAGAAATAGAGGAGAAAAGAATAAGAAAAAGGGAGAAAAGAATAAAATAATAGTAGGAGACTTTAACACCCTGCTGACATCAATGGATAGATCACCTAGACAGAATATCAATAAGGCAACAGAGGTCTTAAATTACACAGTAGATCTGTTGGAACTAATTGATATATTTAGGATGCTACATCCAAAAGAACTAGAATACTCTCTTTTCAAGTGCACATGGAATTTTCTCTAGGATAGACCACATACTAGGTCACAAAACAAGCTTCAACAAATTTAAGAGATAGAAATTATTTCAAGCATCTTTTCTGACCACAACAGTATAAAACTGGAGATCAACCACAAAAAGAACAAACACAGAGAGAGACAAAAAACATGCTACTATAAAACCAGTGGGTCAATGATAAAATCAAAGAAGACATCAGATAATAACTTGAGACAGATGAGAATGGAAATGTAACTTTCTAAAATCTGAGATGCAGCAAAAACTGTTCCAAGAGAGAATTTCATTGCAATACAGGCCTCCTCAAGAAACAAGAACAATTTCAAATTAACAACCTAGTCTACCATCTAAAAGAATTATAAGAAGAATAAACAAACCCAAAGTCAGCAGAAGGAAGGAATTAATAAAGATTAGAGAGGAAATTAATAAAATAGAAATCAAATAAAATAGAAATCAAAATTAATAAAATAGAAAAGATCAATGAAACCAAGAGCTGGTTTTTTGAAAAGATAAACAAATTGACAAACCCCTAGTCAAGTGCACCAAGAAGAAAAGAGAGAGAACCTAAATAATCAAAATAAGAAATGAAAGAGGAGAAATTACAACCGATACCATAGAAATACAAAAACAATCATAATAGAATATGAACATGAATAGTTATATGCCAACAAATTGAACAACCAGAAGAAATGGAAAATCTTCTAGAAATACACAGCCTGTCAAGACTAAGTCAAGAAGAAACAGATAATTTGAACAAACTGATCACTAGAAGTGAAATAGAATCTATAATTTTTTAAATTTCCCTCCAAACAGAAGTCCAGATTTAGACAGCTTCACTGGAAAATTCTACCAAACATACAAAGAACTACTTATACATATCCTTCTCAAACTATTCCAAAAAACTGAAGAGGAAGGAACACTCCCAAATTCATTCTATGAGGCTACCATCACCCTGGTACTAAAACCTGACAGACACTACAAGAAAAGAAAATTAATGGCCAATATCACTGATAAATATAAATGCAAAAATCTTCAACAAAATATTTGCAAACTGAGTCCAACAATACATAAAAAAAGATCATACACTGTGATCAAGTTGGATCCATCCCTGGATCACAAGGATGGTTCAACATTCACAAGTCAATCAATGTAATACACCACATTAATAAAAGGAAAGACAAAAACCACGTGATCATCTCAACAGATACAGAGAAAGCACTCATCAAAATTCAACATCCATTCATGATAAAAACTCTCACGGAAGTGGATATACAAAGGACCTATCTCAACATAATAAAGGCCATTTATGACAAACCCACAGCCAACATAATACTCAACACTCAAAAGCTGAAAGCCTTCCCCCTGAATTCAGGAAGGGATGCCCACTCTCATTGATTCTATTCAACACAGTATTGGAAGTTCTATCCACAGCAATCTGTTAATAAAATGTATCCAAATTGGAAGGGAAGAGGTAAAACTGTCACTATTTGCAGATTACATGATACTTTACACAGAGAACATTAAAGTCTCCACATGAAAACTATTAGAATAAATGAATTCAGCAAGGTAGCAGGATTATACAGAAGATTAATATACAGAAATCTGTTGTATTTCTTTACACTAATAATGAACTATCAGAAAGAGAAAGTTAAAAAAAATCCAGTTTAAAATCACATCCAAAAAAAAATTCTTGGAGTAAATTTAATCAAGGAAGTTAAAGACCTATATGCTGAAAACTATAAATCACTGATAAAGGAAACTGAAGATGATTCAAAGAAATGGAAAGATATCCTGTGCTCTTGGATTGGAAGAATTAATATTGTTAAAATGGCCATACCCAAAGCAATATACAGATTTAATGCAATCCCTATCAAAATACTCCACATTTTTCACAGAACTACAACAAATATTCCGAAAATTTATATGGAACCACAGAAGACCAGGAATTGCCAAAGCAATCCTGAGGTAAAAGAGCAAAGCTGGAGGTATAACCCCTCCAGACTTCAGACTATACTACAGAGCTACAGTAATCAAAACACTGTGGCATTGGCACAAAAACAGACATATAGATCAATGGAACAGAATAGAGAGACCAGAAATAAACATAGGCACCTACAGTCAATTAATCTACTACAAAGGAGGCCAGAATATACAATGGAGAAAAGACAGTCTCTTTAACAAGTGATGTTGGGAAAGCTGGACACCTACATACAAAAGAAAAAAAATTAGAACATCCCCTCACATCATATACAAAAATAAACTCAAAGCAGTTTAAAAGACCTAATTTTACAACCTGAAACCATAAAACTCCTAGAAGAGAACATAGGAGAAACATTCTGACATGAATCACAGCAATATCTTTTTGGACCCACCTCTTGAGTAATGAACATAAAAGCAAAAATAAACAAATGGGATCTAATCAAACTTAAAAGCTTTTGCACAGCAAAGGCAATCACCAATAAAACTTAAAGACAATTCATGGAATGGGAGAAAATATTTGCAAATGATGTGACTAACAAAGGCTTAATTTCCAAAATATACAAACATACTATACAGCTCAATAACAACAAAAAAACCCAATCGATAAATGGGCAGAAGGCCTAAATAGACATTTCTCCAAAGAAGACATACAGGTTGCCAATAGGCACATGAAAAGATGCTCATCACTTCTAATTATTAGAGAAATGCAAATCAAAACTACAATTAGATACCACCTCACACCAGTTAGAATGGTCATCATTAAAAAGTCTATAAATAACAGATGCTGGAGAGGGTGTGGAGAAAATGGAACATTCCTACACTGTTGGTGGGAATGTAAATTGGTGCAGCTACCTTGGAAAACAATACGGAGGTTCCTCAAAAAACTAAAAATAGAGTTGCCATATAATCTAACAATCACTCCTGGGCATATATCCAGAAAAAAACCTATAATTCAAAAAGGTACGTGCATCCCTATGTTCATAGCAGCACTATTCACAATAGCCAAGACATGGAAATAACCTAAATGTGCATCAAGAGGTGAATGGATAAAGAAGATGTGGTATATATATACAGTGGAATACTACTCAGGCATAAAAAAATGAAAAAATACCATTTGCAGCAACATGGATGGACCTAGAGATTATCATACTAAGTGATGTAATTCAGAAACAGAAAAACAATACCATGTGATATCACTTATATGTAGAATCTAAAATGTGATATAAATGAACTTATCTACAAAACAGAAACAGACTAACAGACATAGAGAACAGACTTGTGTTTGCCAGGGGGGAGGGGGTGGGGGAGGGATGGATTAGAAATTTGGGATTAGCAGATGCAAACTCTTACATATAGGATGGATAAACAACAAGGTCCTATTGTATAGCACAGGGAACTATATTCAATATCCTGTAATAAACCATGATGGAAAAGAATATGAAAAAATATATATGTATAACTGAATCACCTTGCTGTATAGCAGAAATTAACACAACATTGTAAATCAACTATACCTCAATAAAATTTAAAGAAAACTTTCTTTTAAACTTTTTAATGTTAAAAAATGCAACATCATACAACTGTTTATATGCAATGTACATTTAACTGGGAGTCCTCCCTTTTTATTTGCTATTTCCAGTAACCCTAGGAAGAACTAATAATCCATACTCATAACAGACAAGAATTCAAAAAGTTTATTTCTAGAGACTGTACTGAAGAGCTCTTCAATTATGTTGTCTCATTTGATACTGACACTAGTCCAATGAAAGATATAAAATTACTATCTTCATTTTCCAGATTAGCAAAAAGATTGAAATTCGGGAATGTGTCCAAACTTACACAGTTGTAATGGCATATTCAAGACAGAGCTGTTGAACACTAAAGCCAGGAAACTTAACCTCAATGCCAGCTGGGTCTGAAACTTGAACCTGCATCAGAATCACCAGAAGAGCCTATTAAAACACAGATTACTGGACCCAGACCTGAGTTTCTGATTCAGTAGCTCTGGGTGGGGCTTGATAATCTAGTTTCCACACATTCCCAGGTGTTGCTGATGCTACTGGTCTAGGGACCACACTTTGAGAACCACGCCTTCTGCTGCAGTGCTGTGTGCCAACAACAACGGTGCTTGCCCCTATAAATGAAACCTATATGCCACGAATCATCATGAGCCATCCAAGAAATCCAGTGCCCAATTTTCACCTACTGGATTTTTTTAAAATTGTTACAAAACAGAAGGTAATATGTAACCCCATAAGCATTATTCCAAATGCCCTAAACTTTTTAAGGCCATGAATGTCTTTCCATCCTCCTCCTCTGACTTTAAAGTATCAGAGGAATTTCTTCCTAGTGTTGCCCTGAAAGAAGCACCATCCCACAGAGGTAACCAGTAACTGGTACACACACCATTAGGAAGTAATCAAAACATGACTTTCTTTAGTCTCTCACTGTCCCTTGAAATTTTATTCAGTGGAGAAAGTTCTTCTCCAGCCCCTGGATAAAGATTTGGACAAACCCATGACTTGTCTCATCTTTTATATAACAGACAGTTCTAAGGTCACTTTAAGTCACACACACAACCACACTTTAGATATTAGGCCGTGCAGCCCATCACATTCTTCAATATTATAATTTAACACCCCATCTTCTCCCCTCGCAGCTGGACTGGCTTTAGGCTGGAGCCACTGTGAGCAGTTTTGTAAGACAGAGCAGGGCAGCAGAAAGCCCCCCACCCCAGGGCTCCCAACACCTTGGTTGGAAGGCCCTAGGAAAGGTCTCGCTTGAGGTGGTTCTGTCTAAGTGAGACTTGTGCTCTCTGGACCTGGCAGATATTTAAAACAACTCTCTCTCACGCTCACAGGACACCTCCATGGACTCCATGAAAATTCCACCATGGGAACCTCTCTCCTATAGGTCACATCCTCCTAGCTTTTCCACACCCTTGCAACTTCTTCCTTAGCCCCCAGTAACCGGATGGTTCCCTCCTCCGGCTTGTGGCTTTGGTCCCTCTGCCCTTCTAGGCAGGCCTACTGAAAACTCCAAGCTTACTCCCCCTCCCGCATGCCCCTCACCTTGTCCACAGACACACTTCTACATCCTTTGCCCTAACTACTCTGGGATAGCAGGCTGATCCCACGGCAGCAGTGAACCAACCCTGCTTTCCCTATCTGGATTTCCCAGGCTGGAGTCATACCTGGTCTACAGTGGTTCGTAAATGCAGAGTGCAGCACATCCCCATTTCTTTGAGTGCACCCGTGGAGGCTACCCTTACAGAGCTTTGTGCAGAAAGGAGCATTCACAGCAACAGCGCTTTCCAAAGAAACCTCCATAACACCACCACCCCTTCTACTTTCTCAGTTCTTGAAGTGAGTGAGGGAGTCCCGAGCCACGGATCTGCTTCGAGACATTTCCTCTGAAAGTCTGCTCTAAGGTGATTGGCCCCACACTTTGGAACTTCACATTTATCCCACCTCAGCATTCAGTGGAATCTTGCTTTCTGACATAGTTACACAAAAGATTGAGCAAGGCCAGATGGGTCTCTAGTCAGAGGACCAGGGCTTGGTCCCCTGAGGGTGAGGGGTCCTATACAAAGGGGGTGAAGCAGAATGAGTCAAAGATGCAAATGCATTGAAAGGGCCCAAGTCAGAAAGTCAGAAAACAAAGACTCCACACACTGAGCCAGGCACAAAGGCAGGAATGGCATCATGAACATGGGGAACAAAATCA
The DNA here is from genome assembly GCF_003031525.2 of Neophocaena asiaeorientalis asiaeorientalis. Classification (NCBI taxonomy): domain Eukaryota; kingdom Metazoa; phylum Chordata; class Mammalia; order Artiodactyla; family Phocoenidae; genus Neophocaena; species Neophocaena asiaeorientalis. The sequence continues at coordinate 5,151,356 of NW_020173108.1, forward strand.
AAATTCTGAATCTGGACCCAGATTTCTATAAGCTAAGCAAGAGATAAAGAATGGACTCCCAACACCACCTATTCCCCCTCAACAGGAGAGCAGCAATCCCAGCCCCAGAAGTTGCTGGCCTTTTAAAGTCTAAGTTTCATGATAGCCAACCTACTTGGAAAGAGTAAGTTTATATCCTCATAACCACTTCTCTCCCACTGTTACTCCAATACTGCTATTTCTGCTCACTAGCACATACCAAAGGGTGGCACCTGAATGTTCGGTCCCACCAGCAACCAGAACCAATGACAGCCCAGCTCAGGGTGTTTTAGTAGCAAATTCCTAATAGCGCTCAAGAAATGGAAATCAGGAGGTCGGCGGGAAGATGGCGGAAGAGTAATACGTGGAGATCGCCTTCCTCCTCACGGATACACCAGAAATACATCTACACGTGGAACAACTCCTACAGAACACCTACTGAAGGCTGGCAGAAACAGTGAAATAGAAAAAAAAGAAATGGAAATCATCGGCTACTCCCACACCCAGCCAATAACTGTCACTCTGCAATGCCCAGTAGGCCTGACTGAACTTCTGGACACAGGTAGGAGCTCCCCAGGAGAATAGTGTCACACACGGTGTCTTTTTGATACATAGGACCACTATGATTTTCCTGCTCTTCATGCAAGCCAAAGCAGGTGACTTGTGACAGACTTTGCAAACAGCAAATCCACAGCTCATGGCAAAACATACAGCCTTAGCATTCATTCTTATCTTATAGAACAGGGCCTCACCTGCTTCAGCTCTCCTGATTTCTTCTTTGTTAGTCTATCTATCTATCTATCTACCTATCTATCTGCCTACCTACCTATCAATCCATCCATCCATCCACCCACCCACCCACATATATATCTATATTCCTGTTGACCTATCTTCCTTTCTGTATTAGTTTGCTAGGGATGCTGTAAAAATGTACCACAAACTAAGTGGCTTAGAACAACAGAAATTTATTTTCTCACAGCTCTAGAGGCTAGACGTATGAAATCAAAGTGTCAGCAGGGCTGGTGCCCTCTGAGGGCTGTGAGAGAGAATCTGGCCATGCCTCTCTCCTAGCTTCTGGTGGCTTGCTGACAATCTTTGGCATCTTTGCCTATAGATACATCACTCTGATCTCTGATTTCATCTTCACATGACATTCTCCCTGTACTGATCTGTCTCTGTGTCCAAATTTTTCCCCTTCATAAGGACATAGGTCCACGCTAATGACTTCACCTTAACTTGATCATCTGTAAAGATCTTATTTCCAAATAAGGTCACATTCACAGGTATTGGGGGTTAAGACTTCAGCATCTTTTGGTGGGGTGGCGGGGGTGTGGGACAGAACAGTTCAATCCGTAAGACTATCTTCTCCAGCTTTTCTCATAAAGTCCCATATTAGCAGGTTATGGGACTTGGCTCCACTCATTCCCACATTCAAGTGGCAAATGAAGTCAGTAATAATAGTGAATGTTACTGTAATATAGAGTTTTGGGAAATTATGTAGAAATTTACATTAGCAATAGGATTGTAGGTGATTCATATCTGAATTACATGATATTCATATTTAAATATCTAGCTTTTAGAAAATTACTGCATCAATACATATTTAAGGTTAACCTTTAGTAAATCTACAAAAAATTTTAATTGGTATAAAAAGATAACCTAATAATTATTTACGTTAAAAAACCAGAATAACAGTAATAGAAAGCAGTGAACCACTCAAGACAACACTGGTGACTGATGGGTGCCTTGATTTTAAAAAGAGCCCTTCCTGAAAAAAACAAGAAATCCAACTATTTGCATTTGTACATGTGAAATAGGACCTTTGCAACTGTGCTAAGAATTATGGGATCCAATTTTCTTAAAGCATACTGAAAGAGTATCCCAAGTCAACTCCAGGAATGCCAGAGTTTCTGCAGACATCAAAACACTGTGTTTTAGCAGACATCAAGGTAGGTGACCAGCCATATCAGAGTCATATGAATAACACCCTCTGGAAATATGCATGGACCATACATGCATATAGAGTGTAGAATGATGTCATATAGAATAGCCCTGAGAAACATGCCAATTTAAATTATAAAAATAAAATATTAATAATCAAAAATAATACTTAGTTTCTAGTAACTAGCTTCTAATTGTTTTTAAAAATAAAAGGCTATGGAATTAATATAATTCACCTGGAAGAAATAAAGACATACTTGTTTATTTAAATTAGTTCACAGGCATTGTATTGTGGACCACTGACTGAGCCCATTATTTAGTCCATAAGATCAGACCGTCTTCTTTCCAAAGAACTGCCACCACCTTCATCCACATGACTACTGCAGGAGAAGCCATTTCATACAATATAACTCCTGGCCACCTCTGATAGGTCCAAGTCTGTGTATTTGAACCAAGTTGAACTAATGAGTCATTTTCTAGAAGATATATGAGAAATAAAATGGAAGGAAATATAAAAATTGCAACATTTGTTGCATGCTTCCTCTATTTCAATATCTGTTCTAAACATTTTCTATATAATAACTCATTTAATCCCATGCTGCAGGAGCTGTTAATACCCCCATTTTACATATAAGAGAACTAAGGGGCACATAGGTTAAGTGACTTGCCCAAAGTTAAACAGCTAGCAAATGGCAAAGCCAGAACTCAAACCAGACAGTTTAGTTCAATAAGCCATTCCTTTGTCCACTATGATATACTACTTCTTTGATTTTGAGAGAGAGAGAGAAGAGGAGAGAGCTCTCCAGTGGCTGATGCCCTCCACGTTAACAAGGAAGCAGATAAGAGACAGAACATAATAATGCAGAAAGCAAAGAAGCAAAGTTGATCACATTCAAGTTCCTGTTTCCAGTCATTCTACAGACAAAAAGAAAAAATTCTGTCTTAGGATTCCAAGAGATTCTTCAGTTTTTGTATGATATAACTTGCAGCCAAACAAGTCTAACTAATAGAAGTACTAGAATTTTTTCTCTATCCTCTAGTCCTTTACTTCTTTGAAAAAGAGGTAAATTTCCACGGATTTCTGCTTGCAATAATATGTGATCTAGGATGCTGCTACTAAGAGGGTGGTCCATGGAGCAGAAGCAATAGCATCATCTGAGAGCTTGTGAGAAATGCAGAATCTCAGGCCCCACCCCAGATCTACTGAAATAGAATTGGCCTTTTAACACGATTCACAGGTGATGTGTACGTATATTAAATTTAAGAAACCCTGGTCTGAATAACATTAAAAACCCTTCCATGCAAAGCATCTAGAGGAGCTGGACAACAACATTCCACTTACATGCATGACAAAGGACCCAAAGTAAGAGAAAAGCCCAAAATGAAGAGGAAAACTAAAAAATTGAAATTCAGTAGAAAGCTGAAATGGTAAATGGGAGCTGAAGCTTCACTGATATCAGGAAATAAAGAATAAAGGGGTGGTTCTAGAAGGATTAGCATATTAACAGCCAAACAGTGATAAACTTTGGCCTGGGCAAGTCAGGGTGATGGAACAGACTCCACAAAAATCTGGGATCTTCAAAAGGATTCACCCTCAAGAAAGACTGGATTAGGAAGAGATCATTTTAACCTTCAAAACACAAGGACAAACATATTTGTTGAAGTAACATATAGAACGTTAGGAAATAAGTACCATAATGAATAGATAGAGCAGCAGATTCAAAATCTGAAGAGCAAATCAGTTAAGAGGAAGATAGATGTGAAGAAAGGATAAAAAGAGAGATGCAAACCATGAAAGTGTGGTTAAAGGGAGCAGAATAGAGAATGAGAAGGTCCAACATGTGTCTTTAAAGAGATGAGAGGAGGGAATGGAGGAAATGGGAGAGAGGTAATATTGAAAAAGATAACGGCTGTGAATTTCTCACAACTGATAAAAGAGGAAACCTTAGTTTCAGGAACCCCAGTGGGTCCCAAGTAGAATTAATACAGCTAAATCTATACATCAGCCCTCATGGTACAACTACAAGAAATCAAGGGAAAAAAGTGAAAAGGCCAGAGTAAAATGATCAATTATTTATAAAGGGATACTAATTATTAGACTGACAATAGACTACTCAATAGTAAAAAACAGAAGAAAACAATTCAGTAACATTTTCCAAGTGCTGAGAAAAAGAGGCATCATTCCAAAATTCTAAATGCAGCCTATCATTAGAAAAAAAGAGTAATATAAAGACATTTTCAGACAAACAAAACTGAAGGAGGAAAGCTCTCCATGTTCTTCCTTATTGACAATATAATAAAACTGTATCTCATAACTTACTGAAACCAATAAAATTCTATTCCTTAAACCTGTAGCCTAAAAAAAAGGGTGTCTATGATTCTCTCCACCCATGCACAGTATCCCCATCTATTAGAAGGCAAGAAGGCACCAGAAAATACCTTTTCATGACAAAATGATGATTCCTGCATTGAGCAGTGTCTCTGGTGGACAGCATCCCTTTGTGAAGCTTTGTGCAAAATGGACAGGACCTTAGGTGCTGAGTCAGGAAATCTGCTTCCAAGTTCTAGCCCTACTGCTAACTGGCTGTGTGACTTTGAACAATTTACTCTGGTTCCCTGTGTATAAAAAGAGGCAAGTGAGCTAGTTCATTTTTACAACTCCAGTCTCCATCCCTTTGCAGTTCCCTCTTCACCTTCCTGACTGTTGTGAACCGGCATCCACCCAAGGGCCAATTATTTCACAGTTATTATATAGAATGCAATCGAGATGGTTGCACCCTTTCATGGCAAAGATCTCAAAATTAAAATCTCAGCCCAACAAATATAGAATGGCAGGCCAGAAAATGTTTAGTTCATCTTCTCCTAAGAAAAACTCCTAAAAGTTCAAAACTCCAAAGTCAATTCTTTCCTCACCCTCCGCTCCACACCCACACCAAAAAGTCACAACCCTTCTGAGTTTTGCCACATTTAGCTGATGGGACTCACCAAGACTCCTATGGATTTCTATCCTCCTGGCACTGCCCACAGCAGTCTCAGTTCTTCCTTCTAAATACCTTAGCACTTACTTTGTGATGTAAGTTACCACTCTCCTACTTCCAACAGAGAATGAAAAGATGATTTATCATTTTGCCTTTAATGGTCACAAGAAATATTGAATTCTTCTGGCCCAAAAGAACATTTCCCACAGGGGATCATCTTAAATCTTAATTACAAGTTTATGTATTATTCAGGCTATGCTAGAAACTTAGCTTTGGGTTAGCATTACACCACTAGTTTCATTCACTCCTCCTTGGTTTTTCCCCTTGCTTCCAAATGATGGTCATTCCAGTCCTGTTGCTTCTTTAATTACACTTCAGTTAGAATCACCTTTCCCCTAGAGTGCCCAGATTTCTCTGGCAGAATGCCCATGACCTCTCCAACAAAAGGGCTTGACTCTCCACTGGGCTCCTTGCTGGCAAGCATTAGGGATGCAAACAGGCTATTTATCACCCCCAGCAATCCAGCAGAGGTGATCTCTCATAGGAAAGGATCATCGGGTTAATACATAGACAGTTCTCTTCTCACAGTGCATAAATGAATACATGCGCGCGCGCGCACACACACACGCACACACACACACACACACACACACACATTCCCATACATACACTTGCCCAAAGATTAAAATAAGGGAGACAATTTTTCACCATTTGCTCAAAGATGCTATTTCTTGGCTTTACTAAAAGCCTAAGATTTGAGTGAGTAGCTATTACTTGTCAAGTACTTTCTGTGTGAGGTGATCTCACTACATACCTGTGCCCTTTAGCGCTGCTCCCTGTATTGCTTCATTGCCTTCCCTCTGTCCTTCCAAGGTGTTCTGGGCACTTCATCCTCTATGTGCTGTGAAGTCTTTTTCAACTCTCTATATAGGCCAGGGTGTGATGAACAAACTCCCCACCCCCTTGCTTTCTCTCTCAGAAGGAGTCCTAAAATTAAAAGAATTCAATTTGAAAGTGATGCCACTCCTCGCAAGTCACAAAAAGGTCAACCCAAAAGCTGTTATGATTTCTGTTCTGTTTTGTTTTGTGTGATGCTAGGCCTTCCACAGGACAGAAAAGAGCCGAATACTCTTCGGCACAATCATGGGAATCCCCTTGCTCCTAACGTGCTAAGCCATGAACGTGCTAACAAAAGAAATATTCTTTCCTTTTTAGGGTCTTTTTCTTTTTTGAGGTATGATTTACATACTGTAAAGTGTACATTCTTAACTGTACAGTTAGGTAAATTTTTACTTATGTATGCAAACTATGTAACCAACACCCAGATCAAGGTAGAGGACATTTCTGTCACTCCAGAAAATTCCCTTGTGCCTCTTCCCAGTGCAGTGCTCTCCTCAAGCACAACCACTACTCTGACTTCCATCATCATTTGTATTTGCCTGTCTTTAACTTCACATATGCAGAATCACACAGCATATGCATGTTTGTGTCTCGTTTTACTTCTCCAGCAGAATGTTTTTGAGAGTCATCCATGCCTCTGTGTTTATCAGTCCCTTCTTTCTACTGCTGCACAGTAGTCCATTTCATGACTATCCCACAATTGGCTTCTGCATTCTTCTATTGTTGGATATTTGTACTCTTTCCAGTTTGGGGGTATCATAACTAAAGCTGCAAACAACAACCTTTTACATGCCTTTTGGTGGATACAGACACTCGTTTCTCTTGGAAATATATATGCAAGTAGAATTGCTGAATCACAAGGTTGGAGTATGTTTAGGCTTAATAGAGAACAGCTACTAGTTTTCCAAAGTGACTGAGCCAATTTACACTCCCATCAGCAGCTCCAGCTGTTCTGCTACCTCACCGATGTTTTGAATATTTTAATTATACCCATTCTATGCGTTTGTACTATTCTCTCACTGCAGCTTTCGTTTGAGTTATATGTCTTATCCTTATTGATTTACAGATGTTTAACATATATACATACTGGATATGAGTCCTTTGCCATATATATACATATATATATCTTTACTGATGAATATCTTTCCTTGCCCACTTTCTTTTTTTTTTTTTTTGCGGTACACGGGCCTCTCACTGTTGTGGCCTCTCCCGCTGCAGAGCACAGGACGCGCAGGCTCAGCGGCCATGGCTCACGGGCCCAGCCGCTCCACGGCATGTGGGATCTTCCCGGACCGGGGCACAAACCCGTGTCCCCTGCATCGGCAGGCGGACTCTCAACCACTGCGCCACCAGGGAAGCCCCTTGCCCACTTTCTTAATGATGTCTTTTGATGAACATAAGTTCTCACTTTCAATGAAGTCCAATTTATCTTTTTCTCTTTTTTTTTTTATGACTTAATGCCTTTTGGGGTCTCATTTACATAATCTTGCCTACTCCATCGTCATTTTTCTTTGTTACATTCTAAAGTCTTTATTGTTTTACCATTCACATTTAGAGTATGAGCCACCTTGAATTCATTTTTATGTATGATGTAAGGTCAGGTTCAAGATTCATTTTTTTCCCAAACAGATACTACTTTCTCCAGCACCATTTATTGAAAAGTGATCTTTTGTCCACTGAACTACAATGGCACTTTTATCAAACCATGTAACCATATATGTACACCTCTATTTCTGTACCCTATTTGTTCCACTGCTCTATTCATCCATCCTTGCACCAAAATGTTATTTCCAGGAGGTGGGATTAGCTTGTGCATCTCTGATGAATGTAAATTTACCTCACTTCACGTCAAACCCTCACTGACTTCACTGTGCAGGATATTAACTGTTGTTTCACCTCGAAACCCTCCCTTCTCTACTCAGCTGTGTGATGCTGGGGCTCGGACTCTGTAGACAGTTCTCCTGTCCCAGCAGCTCCCTGTTAGTTTCTGCCAACAGAGATCACTAGAGGGAGAATGTGAGGCTGGAGGAAGAACAAAGAACTTTCTCCTTCCTGTTTACCCATCATTCCTATCGGTCTTGCCCAGCCATGGTTCTTTATAGCAGCAGCAGCAATTGGTTTTAATTACAGATGGTTCCAGTTTGGGCTTTATTTCCACACTCCCAGAGCTGGCCTCAATGCAATCCCTCAGAGATACCACCAGGCAGCTCCCCTTCTTCACGTTCTGGGTCCCAGCTCCGCAAGGCCCCAACTGCCAACCTTCAGGGTCCTATTAACCTCACCCTCTTCCATTTCCCCTGCCCTAGGGTGACAGCAGCTCCATGCGGCTCCTATCTCTGTATTACCTCACTCATCCCTTATTATCCTTCTGTCCTCCAATACCAATTCCCTGTATTTCTTGTTTTTGTTAAAAGCATGTGTCATGCTATTTGCCTAACTGGACCCTGACTAATACACTCACTAACAGAGGGGACGAAGTGGAATTGAGTAGGGTGGGAGAACATACTCACTCTGCCTCCTGGAACTGGAGCCCATGACCTCCGAATTCTGTACCACTGCCCAGAGATGAATGCCCATGCTCACCCTATGTTCTCCAGTTAAAGGCAGCACCAGAAAACATCAAGGCATAAAGGCTTCCTTGGAAAAGGGTAGAATTTCCTCAGAGATGTTGAAGTTGTTAAATTGAGAAATGTGTGTGTTACAGGAGAGGGTCACATACAAGAAAAGGGAGGTCAGCAAAGGAAAAAACATGCAAGGGACACTGAACATGTGAAGGCCAAAAGCCTGGAAATATGCTCCCTTGTGCAATAAAGATCAACATTTAGACCAACTAACACTTCAACTGCTGACCCTCCTACCATGCAATACCATTTTGGGTGTATCTAACCCTTCAGTAAAGTACTTCATACACATACACTTTGGTCTGGCAGAGACCCACGTAGTGGTGGGACTGGAGGAGAGATGGGTCTACTCTGCCCCACTTTCCCTCTTCTGGAAAATCTTACGAGTGGCCATTCAGTAAATATCCTCTTGCTTCCTTCTGAGAAAACTGAGACTGAATAATTGAAACAATAAATTATTTTTAAGTGAAAATGATGGAAAAGAGAAATAAAAGAATGATTTTTAAAAGTATTACTGTGACATTTTCAAACTACCTAGCAATCAATTACCTACATGTTTAGAATTTTACTGATTATGAAAAATAGTCAAGACTTCGCACGAGTTGTTGCTTGGCAAAGCTGCTGTAGTAACTACTGCATATATTTTTTTCAATAAACGTCTGCTGCGTACCTAGAACTCAGAATATGTAAAGAGATCAAAATAATGAGAGACTAGAAGATACAAAATATAGGTATGTATTTACATGTACATATATTTTTTTTCCAGACAGGGGCAACAGAATAGATGAGGCAGAAGCAGTTTCAGAAGAAAATGATCCTGAGAAGAAGTAAGTCTGGAGTCTGCAAATCAAGATGACTAAATTAATGGAAAGCAACTCCTAAAACACAAAAGAATGAACTAGTAAAGCCATTAGAAATAAAAAGAACATTCAGAAAGGCGTCTAGTTATATATATAATCTACTAAACTCACTTACTTTCTTGTGTAGGAAAAGCAACTTATTAGAAAAGAGAATTTTTTTTTAATTACAGATTTCTGATTTAGATGCTCCCTCCCCAATCATACATACACACTAAAATTTCCTTTAAATGGCAGTAAATCCATACTAACGAAGATAAGCCAGAGCAATAGTGAAAGTAAGAACTGTTTTTATCAGAAATGTTGATGGCTTTTTGGAAAATAGAAAGCAGAACAGATCGTAATGAGAGAGAAACCAGAGCAGAGAAAACCAAAATGCAAAATAAGCACAGGATAAGGTTTCAGCAGAAGTAGGGGTTATTCCTCCCAGGAAAGGTCTAGGCTCAGAATTGGCAGGAACAGAAGCCAGAAGGGCTGTGGAGCAGCATTAAAAGTAATTAAGTAAAGGACTGCCTTTGATGGCTGGATCAGGCCGTCCATCCTCTGCTAGGTGGATACAGAACAGCTGTCTACAGCACCTGCCCTCAGCCAGAATGCTAAGAACTACTTCCTAAATCTAAACAAAGGGAAAGCTGTGCTTGGCTAGTCAATTTCTAGTTAGAGCCTGATCCAGATCTTCCAGGAGTGAAACACACACCCCACCTGTACAGTCATTTTCACTTGGCGATCACAGGGGACCTTCCACACACACCAAAGGGAAGTCCACCTAGGAAGTAGCACCTACCCACTACCACAAAACCTAGTGTGTAAACTCGAGCAAGGGATCAGTGTTTGGGGTGAGCATACAAATATCAATTGCCTATTCTAATCAGCATAAAAATAAATGTAAAACTGAAAATAACCAGTCATTTAAAGAAAGTCAGTAGCCTGAGAGAGATACAACCAACTGAACAAAACTACTGAAGAAAAATTTTCCTAAAGGCCTTAAAAAAAGATCTGAATAAATGGAGAGGTAAAACATGATAATGGAAGGTAAGGGAATATTGCAACCTTTTAATTCTCCCCCAATATATAAAATCCAAGTAAAAAGCCCACAAGATTTTTCATAGAACACACAAAAAAATGGATTCCAAAATGCTTAGAAGAGTAAATGTGCAAGAATATCCTTAACAATTTCGGAAAAGACAAAAGAGAAATTTCCTACCAAATACCAAATTTTACTCTAAAGATTTAGTAATTAAAACAGTATGGGATTTGAAATGGATAAATAAATGGAAGAGAGCAGGTACTTGGGAATTAAGTGTATAATAAAGGCAACATTTTAAATAGAAAGAAAAGGACAAACTATTAAATAAATGCTATGAAAAAATGGAGTAACCATTTGAGGAAAAAATATTTTTATATAACAACTTGTAGCATAAATTCCAGAGGGATCAAAGATTTAAATATAAACAATAAAAACATAAAAGTACCAGAAGAAAATGAGTAAATATTTTAATCATCTCAGGTTGTGAATAGTCTTTCCTGGCATGGCAGGGAAGTGATTAAAGACTGACATCAATTTGACTACGTAAAAGGTAAAATTATTTATGCAAAAATAAATTCGGTAAGAATAAAAGACAATGAGCTGAGGGAAAATTCAACAAATGAGGGTATTAATACTCACATAAAGTATTCCTACAAATCAAAAATAAACAGATTAATAACCTAATATGAAAAGGGGTGGAGAACACAATGATACATCACAGGAAAAGATTCAAAAGTCTGATCAACATACATTAAACAAAGAAATGCAAATTAAAGCAGTAAGACTAACTAAAATTGGAAAGATTGATAATCTATTTCCGATAGTATAAGGAAAAAACCACTGTAATACTTGGCTGATGAGAGTGTTTATCAGAATCACCTCTTTTGATGGTATTTGGCAATATTAAAGTGAAAATCGTGTGTATAATTCCAGAACTAGGATTTATCCCATAAAAATACTTACCAAAGAGTGAAAGACTATTGATTTCAATGTATTTGTAATAGTGGAAAATTGAAAACAAACTAAAAACTCATCAGTAAGTTATTAATGCAGCTTTTAAAAAAAGAGTAGTTGGGGCTTCCCTGGTGGTCCAGTGGTTAAGACTCCATGCTTCCAATGCAGGGGGGTGCGGGTCTGCTCCCTGGTCAGGGAACAAAGATGCCACATGCTGTGTGGCCAAAAAAATGAAAATTAAAAAGTTTAAAAAGAGTAGCATGGTCCTACATCAGTGGGTCTCAACTGGGGGCAATTTTGCCCCTCTCTCCAAGGGCCATTTATCTGGAGACACTTTGGGTTGTCACAGTTGCAGAGGGGACGGGCTACAGACACCTTGTAGGTAGAAGCCAGAGATGCTGATAAACATCCTATAGGACTTCCCTGGTGGCACAGTGGTTAAGAATCCACCTGCCAATGCAGGGGACATGGGTTCAAGCCCTGGTCCAGGAAGATCCCACATGCCGCAGAGCAGCCAAGCCTGTGCGCCACAACTACTGAGCCTGTGCTCTAGAGCCCGCAAGGCACAACTACTGAGCCTGCACTCTACAGCCTGAAAACCACACCTACTGAGCCCATGGGTCACAACTACTGAAGCCCACATGCCTAGAGCCCATGCTCTACAACAAGAGAAGCCACTGCAGTGAGAAGCCCACGCACTGCAACAAAGAGTAGCTCCCGCTCACTATAACTAGAGAAAGCCCGTGCGAAGCAACAAAGACGCAATGCAGCCAAATTAAAATATATTAATTAATTAATTAAATTTTTTAAAAATCCAATAATCACAGAACAGGCTCCTGCAACAAAGAATTATCAAGCCCCAAATGTCAATAGTGCCAAGTTTAAGAAATCATGCTCTACATGGACTTTAAAGACAGATTCCCTTGATATATTAAGCGGGGGCAGAGGGGGGAGCCAAGTTGCAAAACAGTATGATGTATACTATAGTACAAATATTTGTAAATATTTTATAAATCAGAGGTAATAATAATTAGTTCATTGAGTATTAAGTTTAAAAGAAGATCTCATAGAATATTTAACCCAACTGGCAAAAGTAATATACTCCATTTCTAAGCCTGGCTTACTATATGACTCTTAAATCCCCTCTTCTCTGTCTCTGGCCAGATGCAGAGTGTAAATTTGAAATTTTTCAATGAACTGAATAATTTTCTAGAAGAAAACAGAAATTACCAAAATTGCTGAAAGAAGATATACCAGTAACAATGTAAAAATATTAAAAGGATGTTCCAAAATTGTCTCCACAAAGAAACACTAGACCTAGTTTTATAGGTAAGCTCTTTATTCCTTCAAAGAGCAGATAATACTCTTGTCATATAAATTATTCCAGAACATAAAAAAGGCGAAAAAGTCCCCAGTGAATCATACAAAAGTAGCAAATTCCTGATACAAAATCTGCCAAAATAGAATAAGAAAATTATGTCTGTCTCTCATATAAATACGGATTCAATCATTTAAAATAAAGTTGGTGTTCACTGCAGCATTATTTCCAATATCCAAGATGTGGAAACAACTTAAGTGTCCATCAGTGGATAAATGGATAAAGAAAATGTGGCATATATATGCAATGGAATATTATGCAGCCATGAGAAAGAAGAAAATCCTGCCATTTGCAACAACATGGATGGATCTTGAAGGAATTATGCTAAGTGAAATAAGTCAGAGAAAGACAAATATCTTATGATCTCACTTATATAGAGACTTTAAACAAACAAAAAACAAAATGGAATTCACAGACACAGAGAACAAACTGGTGGTTGCCAGAGGTGGGGTTGGGATGTGCACAAAATGGGTGAAGGGGGTCAAAAGGTACAAACTTCCAGTTATAAAATAAGTAAGTCATGAGGCTATAACGTACAGCATGGTGACTATAGTTAATAATATTGTATTGTATATTTGAAAGTCGCTAAAAGAGTAGCTCTTAAAGGTTCTCATCACAAGAAAAAATATTTGTAAGTATGTGCGGTGATGGATGTTTACTAGACTTACCATGGTCATCATTTTGCAAATCATCTGAAACTAATATGATGCTATACATCAATTATATCGCAATAAAAAATAAAATAAAGTTGGCATACTTATAATTCAGTAATTCACAAAATTCAGTAAGTCCAAATAAAAATATATCCAGTCAAATCTAGGAAAATGTTTTTTAAAAACTGGCCAAATCAATTTATTGAAAAAATGTTACAGTGTTTAACACGAGATGTATTTTTGGTATCATTTTTATTGAGTTATAATTAAGATACAATACTATATTAGTTTCAAATGTACAACATAGTAATTCAATAGTTATAAATTATGAAATGATCACCACAATAAGACCAGTTACCATCTATTACTATACAAAGTTGTTACAGTATTATTAACTATATTCCCTATATGGGAATTTTACATTACTTATGTACATTTGAATCTATGTATACCACTTCTAATTACTTCTAAAATGAGATGTATTCATGTAAGTTATCACATACTGCAACTTGAAAAAAAGCTCTAAGTCTTTCGAAACAAGTACAGAAAAGATATTTAATAAAACTCAGCATTCAGTATTGGTTTTATAATATGTACATTAAAAACTGTTAGTAAACTAGACCCAGAAGGATATTTCAAGCCCCTAGCAGAGTGCCTACAATGTTGGAAGCGTTCAATAAATAATTATCAAATGATTGCATAAACAATGATTCCTTCATTTGATATAGAATATTTACCTTAAAGCAAGAGCAATTTTTTCCTCACTTTATGGTGAAAACTCAGAGGCATCTCCTTATCAGGGATTAGGGAAAAATTGCTCACTCCACTGTTATTTACCTCTGAAATAAGTTTAAAAATGAAAGGTATAAACACCAATTTTAAAAAGAGAAGACAAAATTCTTATTATTGACAAATGATCTGATTGTCTCTCTGGAAATTCTTTATCCTCTCCTCATCTCTTCTTCCATCTTCCTCCTCTCTATCCTGTCCCTTCTTCCCCAAATACACATACACAGTAAATCAGGCAGGATAGAAAGAAAACCATTCCAGCCCATCAATATTTAAAAGCCAAATCTTTAACACTGTATTCATTTGCAGTCTTTTATCCTGGGCTTTCCATTAGTGTCCCCAAAATTGCTACTGTTCTTCTGGGACAGGAAAATGCCTTCCTATCTCAGTTCTGTCATTCTTTTTTCAGTACTGAACAGGTCTGACACTGGAATTATTTCTGTTGCTTTAAACTAGTGACTTGAAAAGCATAGTCTACGACCTGCTAGGAAGAGATGAGGGTCTTCCTTTTGAACTGAAAACTAAACCAAAAATGCAAGTCCTTTCCTTGTCACTACAGGAGAATAATTTATAGTTACAAATACTCTCTCATTTTACACTCCACAAATCCTACCAAAGAACAAACCCTTTAACTACTCCATTATGCATGAATTTTTATACCATTTTGTTCATCACCAATTCTCTGTTATCAATGAGTCCAATTTCCACTGGAAGGTTGTAACAGTTTTTTAAAAAAGTTTGAGAACGATACTTTAAGAAATTCATCTTTTATGTCTCATAGTAACCAAGAATAGAATCTGAAGCACTATGGCAGTTGAAGTGACCCAATAATAATTTTAAAAGCAGATGCCATTGAAAATATTGAAAAGGGTTAAGAATACAATTTCCAGTCTGCCATAAAGCAAGTGATTTAAGACTCCATCATTTAAAAGATTTTAATGTATTTTGTTATTAGACTGAGTTCACAGACATTTTATTAGTTTTCCAAATGTTTTATGTTCACTATACAAAGAAGCAAAAATATTTGGTAGCTTAATAAGCATTTTAAACTTCAATCTATCTTAAATGTAGCTTTCTTTTGCAAAACAATAAAGCTGACCCATGGCATCAGGAATTCAATTAGACTATTTCGCAGGTAATGGTTTCTTATTTAGTGGTGCAATCACCCATCAAACGGAGTCTTTTCAGAGTTTATTGAGCCATTTTTAACTGTTTTTCCTGAAAGTCAAACTGAAGGCTGTTATAAGAAGGAATGATATACCTCCCCGGGCACGTTTAAGTGATTTAGAGCAATATACAACACTTTCAGCTAAAGAACTCTTCTTAGGTTTCTCACTCATTTAAAATCTGGGTTTACAGTTCTAAATGTTCTGCAATTAAATATATGTATACATACCTATACATATATATGTACATTCATATATAAATACATGAATATTCTGGTAGATAGTCTTATAGTGACAATAGTATTTCATGTTCTTACAAGCAATTTCTTTTAGAAAGCTAAAAATGTTCCCTACTTGTAATGATTATATTTATTATGCTGTCTCAACAAAATTAATTGAATTTAGTCATTAAGAATGTCAACTACAATCATACAGCACGATCAAGTGGGATTCATCCCAAGTTCACAAGGATAGCTTAATATATGCAAATCAGTCAATGTGACACATCACATCAACAAAAGACAAAACCACATGATCATCTCAATAGAGGCAGAAAAAGCATTTGACAAAACTCAGCACTCATCCACGATAAAAACTGTTACCAAAGTAGGTATAGAGGGAACATATCTCAACATAATAAAAGCTATTTATGACAAACCCACAGGCAATACAATACTCAACAGTGAAAAGCTGAAAGCCTTCCTGCTAAAATCTGGAACAAGGCAAGGATGCCCACTCTCACCATTTCTACATAATATTGGAAGGCTTAGTCACAGCAATCAGACAATAAAAATAAATAAAACATATCCAACTTGGAAGGGAAGAGGTAAAACTGTCATTATATACAGATGACATGATACTATATATAGAAAACCCTAAAGACTCCACACAAAAACTACTAGAACTGATATACGAATTAAGCAAGGTAGCAGGATATAATATTAACATATATTTAGGTTGCTTCCATGCCCTGGCTGTTGTAAATAGTGCTGCAATGAACACTGGGGTGCATGTGTCTTTTTGAATTATGGTTTTCTCTGGGTATAGGTTGACGTATATACACCATCGATACTATGTTTAAAATAGATAACTAATGAGAACCTGCTGTATAGCACAGGGAACTATACTCAGTGCTCTGTGGTAACCTAAATGGGAAGGAAATCTAAAAAAGAGGAGATAGCTGATTCACTTTGCTGTACAGCAGAAACTAATGCAACATTGTAAAGCAACTATACCCCAGTAAAATAAATAAATAAATTAAAAGTCTACAAATAACAAATTGTTGGAGAGGGTGTGGAGAAAAGGGAACCCTTCTACACTATTTGTGGGAATGTAAGCTGGTGCAGCCACTATGGAAAACAGTATGGAATTTCCTCAAAAAAGGAAAAAGAGAATTACCATATGATCCAGCAATCCCACTCCTGGGCATATATCCAGGGAAAAAAAGATATATGCACCCCTATGTTCATAGCAGCACTACTCACAATAACCAAGACATGGAAACAACCTAAATGTCCATCATCAGATGAATGGATAGAGAAGATGTGGTGTATACATATACAATGGAATGTTAGTCATAAAAAAGAATGAAATAATGCCATTTGTAGCAACATGGATGCAACTAGAGATTATCATACTAAGTGAAGTAAGCCAGAAAGAGAAAGACAAATACCATATGATATCACTTATATGTGGGATCTAAAATATGACACAAATGAACCTATCTACAAAACAGAAACTGACTCACGGACATAGAGAACAGACTTGGGGTTGCCAAGAGGGAGGAGGCATGGGGGAGGGATGGAGTGGGAGTTTGGGGGTAGCAGATGTGAACCATTTTATAAAGAATGGATAAACAACAAAGTCCTACTATATAGCACAGGGAACTATATTCAATATCCCGCAATAAACCACAATGGAAAAGAATGTAAAAAGAATGTACATGTGTGTGTGTGTGTGTCTGTGTGTGTGTGTGTATACACATATGTGTATGTGTATGTATAACTGAATCACTTTGCTGTACAGCAGAAATTAACACAACATTGTTAATCAACTATACTTCAGTAAAAATATACATATTAAAAAATGAATGTCAACTATATAGACTGCATCAATACTTGGAAATACATTTACAAAATGTAATGAGTGTAAAACGCAATGTATAGCATAGTGCAGACATACTTACCAAAACTCAACCATGTAAAATTCAAATGGAAGGAATTCTGTTGGGATGTGATGGGATGATCTCAGGCCTGAATGTCTAGAAACCAATGTCTGAATTTCAACCTGTGCAACTATGGGTAAGATACCTAATCCCCCCAAGCCTCTTTGAGAGAGTTGGTTTCCTCAGCCATGCCATCCTTCAGGTTCCCACTTCTACAAGTGACAAGTGGTGGGATCGACAGACAAGGGCTGCTGCATACACACACACGGAAGGCCTGAACTATAACCTCACTCTTAGATGCTTCAGCACCCAAAGAACCACCATGGTGCTGCCATCTGTCTTTCTACCTCTTTTGGTCCCTACGCGTAGCTGCAGCCTCATTTCTTAAGGCTTTCAAAATACACAAAAAACACAACATTTTATTACTCAAGACCCCTGTTGAGCATCTTACAGCCTATCTTCTCCAGAATACATAGTCTGAATTCATTCAAACACTTCTTCTACCTAGAGTGATCATACAGTCTGTTTTTCCCAAGACAGTCCTAGTTTAACATTGTTTTTCCAGAATAATAATTATACCTTATCAAAGTATAAAGTTTTAAAAGTTAAAATATGTATTCAAACAAATATAGAATGAATGTGTGGCAAATATTTTATTTAAATTATTAATCAATGAGGGAAAAAATAACATGGTAGAGGACTTGGAACAGAGATGTTAGAATAAGTTTGCTAGTTAAGATATAAAACTGGTTAACACTCTAAGAGGCAATGAATAATAAATTTGGGGATTATCTTTTCTATTAGATAGAAATCTACAAAGTAGGTTTAGTCTTTTCCAGTAGTAATTTCCATTACTAATCAAACAGTAAATGGAAAGTGAGATGCTATACCCTTCTAGTGAATCAAATAATCTTGGGCAGGCCTGATAAATTATGCCCCAGTAGGACGCTGAAAGGATACATAATCATTCTCTTGCTTTATTTCCAAGTTTTAGATAAATTTTTAATAGCCCCCTTTCACTCTCAAACGTATCCTAGTTTGGACAATAAATTACATGGCAACTAAAGTTATAGCATGTCACTGACATATTTTTTACCTTCCTGGCTACCCTTCTATTGACATTTTTTTAAAATACATCTTTATTGGAGTATAACTGCTTCACAATGCTACATTAGTTTCTGTTGTACAACAAAGTGAATCAGCCATATGCATACATCTATCCCCATATCCCCTCCCTCTTGAGCCTCCCTCCCACCCTCCCTATCCCACCTCTCTAGGTGGTCACAAAGCACCGAGCTGATCTCCCTGTGCTATTCTGCTGCTTCCCACTAGCTATCTATTTTACATTTGGTAGTGTGTATATGTCCATGCCACTCTCTCACTTTGCCTCAGCTTCTCCCTCCCCACCCCCGTGTCCTCAAGTCCATGTTTATCTTTTAGGATGTAGCATCCAGACCCCCCCAAAAAATTTTTTTTCCACATGTGCCTTGAGCAGTGCAAGCTACAGAGGAATGATGACCGCTCATAATCTCAACACCATCATGACACTACACATGGATAAACAGAGATCACATTAGTGGGCACCTGGTATTTGTTAGCTTATGTTAAGCAACTGAAACCTTCAAAGTCTCCCTTATCTAGTCTACTCCTTTTGCAAATGTGATATTTTTCAAAATGCTGAATTTACTCTTCCTGGCACATAACACTGTTCTTCTCTTTTGTATATTTTCTTCCAGTTGTGTATCTCCTTCTTTTACATCTTAATTAATATTGGAACTCTTCAGACTTCTAACATGCATTACTCGTGCTTAGTGAATATTGCTTATATGTTTTAAAAAATAAATTGATGAGCCTATCTCTCTGGAATATAAATTATGGATCCCAAATTGGTAAGCTCTAGAGCCAGAGCAATTATCACATCCCACCTAACCCCAGGCAAAGTACACCACACCCACCTAAAGAACAGCCTCATCAGGCACTGGCTCAGCACTTACCACCTGGCACCTGCCCTTGTCCCTCCAGGCCATGAGTCCAGCTGCCCACCACCCCACTGGCTGCTGCTTCCAGCACACACACTTCTGTGGCTTTTGCCTCCTAACGGTCACCCCAGCTCTGGTGCTTGATTAATTGTGTCCAATTCCTGGCCTTTGGTTCACTTCTCAACTCTTGATTAGTCAGCCCTTCCAGCAGACCCATGAATAACAAGTCCTTCTTGCATCAGACCTCAGGATACTACTTTCTGAGTCCTGCCCTTTCATGCCTGCAGACAAGTTTGGTGTGGCCCTAGCTGTGCTCCACTCTTAACAACCCAAGAATATGCGCGGCAAGAAGAACATCGCCAGAAACTGCCTCACTTAAAATTCAAGGTCATGAAGACTCCCACTCCCACCTTCTGTCACTTTCCATTTTGAAAGCTTCACCATCAGGTGACCAAACAACTTCACCCCATCCTCATCCTCAACCTACAGAAAATAGAGTAGTCCCCCCACTCTCCTGTGTTTCACTTTCCATGGTTTCAGTTACCCACGGTCAACTATGATTCGAAAATATTCAATGGAAAATTCCAGAAATAAACAATTGATAAGTTTTAAATTGCCATTCTGAGCAGCATGATGAAATCTCTCACTCTCCTACTCCATCCCGCCTCAGGAGTGAATCATGCCTATTATCCACACTGTACCTGCTACCTGCCCATTAGTGTAGGGGGGAAAATGTATACCTAGGCTTCAGTACTATCCATGATTTCAGGTATCCACTGGGGGTCTTGAATCATATCCCCCACAGATAAGGGGGGACTACTGTAGGCTGCACCCTTTAGCTTATCCTCTGAGCCAGAAGCTGTCAAACGAATGCCCACAGGCCAAATCCAGCCACTGCTTGATTTTGTAAATAAAGATTTATTGGAACACAGCCATATCCATTTGTTTGTGTATTGTCTGCGGCTGTTTTCGTGCTGCAGTGTCAGAGATAAGTAGTTGAGAAACATGTGTAAAGCCCACAAAGCCTAAATATTTACTATCTGATCCTTTACAGAAAAACTTTTCTGACCCTGTTCCCACTCCTTCAAAGGCCATCTTGAATGTCACCTCCTTGTATGTTCTTCAGTATACCACCCCCTGCTAGGTGGAATGAATGGCTTTGTCACTAATATGTCCACAGCCCTTTATGGATCCTCTATAAAAGCAATAAACATTTTGTATGATAACTGTTGATTACAGGTCTCTCTCCCTAATGGAAGCACTTATCTTCAGGTGTAGGACCATATCATCCCTAAATGTCCAAGACCTGCCTAGTACAGCATCTGACCTACAATGGTTAATCATAATTTGTGACTTATTTTGTATTACTAAACAACTGTGTCCAAGGCACTGTAATAAGTCATTTATAGTCATTCTTTTTCATAACCTTCACAATAACCGTCGTAAGAAAACTGAGGCCCTGAGAGGTTAAGAAGATGGCCAAAAGGACAGAGTTCATAAGGGGTAGACAAATTGTGGAACTCTGATTTCTCTGATCCTGGTGGCTGAGTTCCTGACCCCTAGCCTATATAATTAATGTTTATTTAATAAACCTTCTGGTTAAAAAAAAATAAACCTTCTGGTAAAGTCACTATTAGCTCCTTATTCTAAATAGTTGGAAACTCAATCAAAAGTAAGAGCTAGAGGCTTTGTGCTTACGTTACTCATGTTTACTAAAGTGAGATTCTAGAACTCTTTGGGAAGCTGCAATATTTGTGAGAGTGCCCTGCGAATGAGGCTGCCTGCCATTAGATTTGCCCTGTTCTGTGGTCAAGGCAGCATCCTTGTCCCTTGTAACTGTGTAAGCTGTAACACAGCCGGGGAGTCCAGGAAGGTATAAGGAAAATGTACATGGGTGGATCACCTCTTCAGGTCACAGAAAGGATCTGCAGTCATGGAAATAAGCTGAGTCAATAGTCCTTTTGAAATAATATATCAGAAAGGAAAAAGGGGTACACATCCCATACTTTCAGAATCATAGGGGGGCAATGACCACCCAAGCATTGTACACAGGAACATAGTGTTTACCACAGATTAAAGGTTCTAGATGCAATGAACTTGTTAACTTGTAGACTTCTATTCAGTATAACAGACAACCCCCAAAGATTTATGACCTGTTATACATTAAAGAGTTTTTATAACTAACTGAGCAATCTTATCATAATACTTCTTTATCACGTCACCTATAAATGTCCTAGATTCTTTTTTTTTTTTTTTTTTTTTTGCGGTACGTGGGCCTCTCATTGTTGTGGCCTCTCCCGTTGCAGAGCACAGGCTCCGGACGCGCAGGCTCAGCGGCCATGGCTCACGGGCCCAGCCGCTCCGCGGCACACGGGATCCCCCCAGACCGGGGCACGAACCCGCGTCCCCTGCATCGGCAGGCGGACTCTCATCCACTGCGCCACCAGGGAAGCCCCTAGATTCTTAAACGTTCTTTCAACTAGTGTTAACATCTAACTGGTTCCTTCACTAATTAATGAGTTAAATAAAATTAATGACACATGTTCATTTCATTATTGCCTGGAAATCATTATTTTACCTCTTTAAAAATTATACTTTTCAAATATGTGAAAGAGTTCACATTCACATGAAGAGGTTCAAGTGATAAAACACAAAGATCTCAGGTCATCTTTAAAAAAAAAAATCTGTCTATTATTTAACTTTCCCTGGTGGACAATCTATGTCTTTTTTTAATCTTCTAAACTTAGGAATGCTTAACTGTCCTCTAGACATCTTTTAAAAGGTACAGTTATCATTGATCTAAGATAATTCAACACCAGGAAATTACACTGGGAGCATTCTCAGTCTGATGGAAAGTACTTGTGGACTAGATAAAGCTAAATAAAAATAAGATTTCACAGGTGTTCATACCACATTGTGTTGTATTACAGGTAAATTCAAAGGTTGTATTTTCTCCCTCTATTTATAGCTGACATGAAGTATTTTCAACTAAATTTAGTAACTTTTGCCTTTGAGAAAACAGTGTGAACTCCAGCAATTACTCCAGAGCCTAGACATATAACTGCAATACCAAAGGTCTGGTCCTTCAGAGAACACTGTCCTAGGATGGCTTCACAAGATCTCCTCTCTCATTATATAAGATTACTCAGCAATGGCTAGCTGGCCAACTTTTATACAGAGGCTGAGATTTTCAATGGGGCCAACCTGCAAGATGGGGACTAAGCAAGGCCTGCTGAAAGAAGGGCAAGTTGTTCCTGGGCACTCAAGATGCAAATAACATCACATCTCTTTATTGTAAATGTGTAGATACAACTCAGTTGTGTCCACTTCAGCTCCAACCCACCATGAAAGGCTGGAAGGCAAATATGCTAGTTAATTTTCAAGCCTCTCTCCATGCACTTTGTACCTTTCAACATCCCAGGGTTTATGGGATGTTGGGTCACAGGGAAGGGCCTGTTACTCAGCCTGTGTGGTCACCAGTGACCTGCTGCTGGCCCAAGCCAGGATCCATTTACATTTGGGGGCTCGAGGCCCAGTTTGGCCTTGGGGACTTTTGCCTCCACTCTCAGTGGGCTCACCATGCAGCCATCATTCCTCCCACCTCGGTGGCACTAAGCACTCAAAGATTCCCACCTGTCTCCATTCCACCTGGCAGAATTCTCACAACTCTCCTGGATGGATGCTTCTCCCTTCCACCCTTGAAGTGCTAAGTCTTCAATCCCCCTCCCATCCAATCAATCCATGTTAATCTTCTAAATGGGCAAAAAGCCCTCAAGAACAAGCACACACTTAGCCCACCTGGCCTCTCAGGGTGAGAGTATTCTACTTTCGCCTTGGAACACACAGATGGTAAACTACAAGATGTGGTGGGGTGTTGAGGGGATGGGGGTCTAGCCTGGGATGGGGAGGTGGGCTGGGGTTGACGTCTGATGAAGAGGCTGCAAAATCTCTCACTGCTCTACAGTGTAAGCCTACACTCAGGAAAATAAGTTATTTCCCAATAAGTTTTTCAAATCCACGCTCCTCTACATAATAGCCATATGTCTCTGGGCAAGTTACTTAACCTCAATTTCCTCATCGGAAAACACGGTTAACAATGGTATGTATCTTATATGGTTAGATAAGAATTACATAGTGATCATTCAATAAATCTTGATATTATTAATACCTAGGGTTATGATTAATATTTTCTGCCACAGTAAATTCTCAATAAACTGCCACCTTACATTGGGTGTACCACTGTATGCCATTAGAATGGAATTACAGGCATGACTGAAGCTGACACACCTTGAGACAACGTCTCTAACTCCTGAAAAGAACAACTAAATCTCAAAAAATCCTTAAAGGGAAAATCTATGCAATGGAATTGTGTCTGAGAATGAATGCTGTCTCAAAGCCTCATGTAGAAGCGTGGCTAGAGCTGGGCAACTTGGCAACATGAGGGGCACACAGATCTGGAAATTCTCTTATGCTGTTCTTCCCTCTGAGCCCACAGCATGTCATACGTCTAAGCAGGAAGCTTATCTCCTGCTAGGAAATTCTGCACTTAACCTTGGTTTGCACAGTGCACCCATGGAAAACATTTATGCCCTGCTGGGGGCCAGAGTAATATGAGTGTTCAAATGGATTACCTACAGTGCCATGATGTTAGATTATAAGCAACGTATGTTTAAAGCACTTGGCTGAAAAAGAACATGAAAGAAAATCTAATATGGCAGGATCATAGGAAGCAAGGGAATAAGTAATAAGAGAGGCCAGAGACTTGGGATGGAGCCAGGTAGTCAGGACCTGCAGTTCATGATAAGGAGTTTGGACCTTATTCTAGGGAAGTGAGATATGATCATGTTTTCATTCTAAACAGATTACTCCGGCCACAGTGAAGACAATTGATTTTAGTGTGGTAAAATTAAATATAGGGGATTCAACAGAAAACTACTGCAGAAGAACAGGTGACAAATGATGCTGACTTAGATTAGAATGGTGACAGTGAGAAAGGAAAGAAATGGATGGGTTCCAAAGATATTTAGGAGGTGCTAATAATGATAGTTCGAGGAGGTTAAGAAAGAGGGAAAAGCAAAGCCAACTGCCACGTCTCTGGCATTAACAGCTGAGTGGGAGGTGCCAACCATTTACTATTAGAGAGAGTAGTGGAGGAGAAGCATTTGGGAGAATAGCCTATTTGAACTGATGAAACCTGAATATTAAATATGATACATCCAAGTAGGAATCTCAAGCAGGCAAACCAATATTCAGAAGAAAGCTTGGTCAAACGTTTTGGAAGTTCTCAATATAAAAATAGCAATTGAAGCCATGGAAACAGGTGACATCGCCTGGGAAGAGAATACGGAGTAAGAAGAGTAGCAAGACAGAAGCTTGAAGGAATAGAGGAAAAGGATAAAGCAAAGAAGACTGTGAAAGAGAAGAAAGCCAGGAGTTCTCACCCTATCAGCCTGTGCTACAGAGGCCAAAAGGAATCTTGTTCTATATCTACAGGGATGTAATGATGGGGACGTTAGGCCAGGGAGAGGAAGGGAGGAGAGGATGCCATATGGAGAAGGTGGGGCATTCTTCTGTTTTGGCACAAAGCTCCCTCCACATACTCACTCCCTACTCCATCCTGCCCCAGTCCCCTCAACTAGCTGGGCTGACAAAGGGGATTGTGCTGGCTGCTCTTCTCTCCATGTGGCTGCACTCAGCCTAGATCTGTCTGGCTGACCCACATTCTTCTGGGTCCAGGTGACCAATAAGGGAACAGAAGTGAGAAGGGAAAGGCCTGCAGCCTCCAGGAGAGAAGGTGGTGAAGGCTGTAACTCCTTTCCAGGACTTCTCACTAACCACTCATCAGAATACCACTCACCCGATTCTTAGAATCTACAATTTAATAAGATCCCTGGCTGATTGGTATGTACATTGAAGTTTGAGACATAGTGATGTATAGTAAGGGTGAGTAAACTTTGTAGAAAATGAGAGTAAATATTTTAGGCTTTACAGGCTGCATGGTCTCTGAGAAGACTACCCAACTTCTTCGCTGTTGTACAGCAAAGCAGACCTAGATGATCCATAACACATGAGGTGTCTGTGTTCCAATAAAAGTTTATTTATGACACTGAAATTTGAGTTCTATATAATTTTTACATGTCACATGCACAATAAAGAAGAGTTTTATTCTAGGAGGCTTCTAGAAAATTTGTAGGTAAGAGTATTAGATGACTCCATAAAATGTAGAGAGTAAAGGAGACATACAATTTTAAAAATAAGGTCCTTTGTGAAGATTATGTCTATTCTATATCTAAATAAAACGTCAGCGTTCAACTTTACATAGCCATCACCCAGAGTCCTATGCAGATGTAACCTGGCCTCACACATAAAAACTGAAGAGCTAGAGCTATTGTGAGTATTTTGAATAAACATTTCTTATCTGCAGAAAAAAAACTGCCCTACTGTTCGATGGTGACTCGGACATCCACAAGTTCTTATAGGCATTTAAACCCAATATTTCCTTCTTAGGATTAATTTTATGAGATTTTTGCTTGTTGGTTTACCATTCTTTCTCTACACCTAAATCTTTACAAATGGGTAGGAGGTTCATGTGAAATGCTTGTTTTATCTGTTAAGTCGGGCTGTACTCCCAGATGAAAGATTTCTGAAGATGACCCATTCTTTACTGAGAGAAATAAAATCACCAGAATTTCCCTCTCATCGAATTGAGTGAGATATTTTTCTTAATATTTAAATTGCTCTGCCTCAAAACGGTTTCCTATTTTTTCCATTCTTAAGTCATTAGTGTTCTTGGCATCTCACAGTACATCATCCCACTCAATGCACTCCTCTTGGATTTCTTTTAATCAGATCTTGCCAAAAGAATTGAAAAGTGGAAAACTGAAACTTTCCATTTCATTTTAAAAGTCATTTGATATTAAGATCAAATAAAATTCCACCTACTGGCTAAAGTCCCTTCCAAATGCTGTTTCATCCACTCTTTTCCAAATGTTTATGGTGCATATATCTAAGTCATACAAAAAGTTCTAACATTTTAAAACATATATTCTATATATTACAAGGCAGTAAAATTTAATCATCTTTTAAGAATCTAAAATTATTCAAAGCAAGAGCCAGTCAAAATCTGCAGCCATGTCCCACATTTTTTCATAACCCCCTTTTTAAAAGAAATTAACTGTTTAGTATTGAAACATTAAAATTTTAAACATGAGAATATGTATGAACTTTAGAAGATTTCGTTGTTCACTCAACTCTTAAGAAGAAGAGATGAAGTGTCTTCATGGCTTCAGTTTCTTTTTGGGTACATAGAATCCTAATGATATCTTCTCCCAAAAAGTATGAGGAGTTGCTACCTTTCTGTGGTATAGGAGAGCCAAGAAGAAAGTCAGAAATAATAAAGACTAATTAAAGAGGGATCCTGTTTCTCTTCCCTTTAGACTTACAAAGCAGAAAAAAAAGAAAAAAATGACTCCCACCTTGAAAGCAAGAAAAAGTTGGATAATTAATAAAATCATGATTTGCCTTGAGCTCATCAGAGAGCCGAGACAGCAAGGCAGACAGGTGAACTGATTTTCACAGGACAGACTTCTCTGAGGAGAGGCCAGCTGCACAAACTGCTTCACCTGTGGCAAAGTACAGCATGAAGAGGTGACCACCTTAAAAAGAGGATAGTGAGGGAACAGGTAAAATTTAAGGAATTCTTCATTCTTTAAAGTGTAGGCTAGAGTGATGTTGAGATCCCTGGTTAATCCTGACACAGGAAGTCACGGTCTGTCAAAGCTCTTCCCACCCCATCCCAGCCCCACCCCCCAGCCCTCTGGCACACAAAGTCCCACCCACTTTCCCTTCTTGAAGAAGACCCTTCTGAAAGTGAGAGCCAAGAAGCGTACGTCTCTGGGGATTGGGGCAGGGAATGCTCCCACCTCAGAGCCCAGACAAAGGTTCATCGCCTCTGGGCTGGGATAGAAGCCAAAAAGGCTTGCCCTTCCCTGGGGCCCAGGCAAAGGTAAATTCTGAGGGCAGAGGCAGGAAGCCCCCTTCAAGCCCACCAGTAACCATGCGCTGGCACAGAGATACCAATCTACCACTGCGGTTGGGGCGCAGTGGTACAGGGCAACCACCCGTCTGATCTCGAGCAAAGGATCACTGCTGCTGAGGGAAGCTTAAAAGCTATAGCTGCTGCCACTGGGGACGGGCCAGGAAATCCCCCAGGGTCCAGGCTTCTGTTTTGGGACAAAGCCAGCTACCACTGGGGGAAGACCAGGGAGCTCACTCCTGCCCCCAGCTCGCCACAGGTACTAGGCAGAACCTGAGGTACCATATAGGGGACAAGAATGATGAAAAAGCCCCACTCCTGAGATCTCTGTACCCAGGATCTAAGTGAGGTTGAACCAAGAGAAGTGAGAACAACCCATCATCATTTTAAACCTCCCACCAAATAACCAATAATGGCAGCACACGGTGTGGGAGGTGTAAGAGCGCCGAAAGAAACCCTTTTGTGACACAGGCATTCATAGGGGTGAACTGGGAACACTGAGAAAAACCCACTCACCTCAGTAAGAACTGCAACCTCAGGTCAGTAAAGCAGATGATTTTTCCAGTTCCCAATCAAGTTCATCACTTTTAGCAGATAAAGCCACAAATTTTAACTCCCACCTCCCACCCCAAATCAAATCTACCCCCTCTGGCAGCAAAGCTACTGGTTGTCCCAGCTACCCCCACATTCTTGCTGCTTCGGCTGTTGAGGTGAGGGGGTGTGAGATAGAAATGGAAGGCTGCCTGATTTAGCAAATAACAATAATAATAACACAGGCTATCCAGTTAAATTTAAAATCCAAATAAATGAGTAATTTTTTAGTATAAGTATGTCCCATGCAATATTTTAGACATACTTACTAAAATAATTACTTGCTCTTTATCTGAAATTCAAATTTGGGCAAACATGTATTTTATCTAGCAACCCTAGGGTTATTGTGAGAGGGAACCTCACGCAGGAAGGCCACATAAGCCTGCTGTTCTTATGTTAAATTCTCTCATTTTCAAGGATAAACTCTTCTCAATTTGTTGTCTGCTTTTGGTCAATTTCTAGTGCCCTTAAATGGATGTCTTGGGCAACTTTTTCCAGTTCTGTACTTGTTTTGGCAGAAAGGAATCACCATGATCTTCATCCTGCCATAACTGGAAACTGATCTCCCTTAGTTTATAAGTATTAATATTTTTAGAAAATTTTAGTTGGTCTCAGCTATGCAGAGAATAAAGCAACAAAAATGTTAGTTCTCTCACATTTGGACCCAGGTTTAAGGGTAGCATTCTCAGATCATTAAGAAGGGTCCATAGAGAAAGAGAAAGTTAACTGTGGAGAGGGTCAGGTTTCTTGTTCAGTTAATTCCACTTTCCCACAGTGAGGTGGTCCTTCTGGGCGCTTTGCCAGTGGTGAACATCACAACTTTGCGGTAGTGAAGAGAGTCTCTTCACCAACATGAAGAGTCTTGGGAAGGTCTGAACTCAATAAAAGTGCAGTACTAGGCACTAAAGTAGGAAACAGGCCAGGTTCAGGGTACAAGGACTGGTGGGAACAATGACTGGCTTTGAGCTTCATTCCTTCCACTTTGGTTTATCACTGAACAAGCAAACAAATAATGCAACAGTACATACAAGGTCAAGAATTTATGATACTGTGTACGGATGCAACTCCCCTGCAGCTCTCTTGTTCCCCAAGAAGGTGCATCTGAATTTTAGTGTTTTCAGCAGCCTGCATGAGTCAAGGGATGCTTGCCTGGGATCCAGAAGGGCCAAGAACTGCAGATTCTCCTTCTTTGTCTCATTTTAGACCTGGGAGCTTGCACTGGAGGTTGGCAGGACACATAGGCACCAACACTCAAGGGTATACCTTATTACAACGTGTCAAGTGAGCTACTATGCAGGTTCAGGTTCAAAATGTATCACTGCATGACAGTAACATAACACAGCTATTAGCACTGACAAAGTACTTTGTATAGCATAGCTACTGCCATGTTTTATTCCTTGCTATGCCATTGGGCTGTCAGATATTTCCAGAGAGCAGGCCTGGCAATGACCTTCCACAGTGGAAGACTGATTTTTGAGGTCAAAACCAGGCTTTGCCACTCATAACTTGTGGACCTTTGGTCTCCTTAGCTGTAAAAGGAAATGCAAAGCATGACATATGCCTTGAAGCCTTGTTGAGAAGGTTTCCCTAAAATTAAGCATCAGTTTCATTCCTTAAGCATTTCCCCATTTTGCCTCTATGCACCTCTAATTCTTTCTCCCCACATCACTCAGAGTGGAATACTCTTTCAATATCCCAGATCTGCTCATTTTCCTCTCTTAACACATGGATCAGCTCTCTTAGATCCCTAGCACCATGCTTAGCATAGTGTTGGCAATAATAATACCTAATATTCAGTGAGCTCTTACTATCCGCCAAGCACTGCTCTACATACTTTACTTGCAATGACTCATTCAATCCTTAAAACAAGCAAATAAAAAATAGTATGCACTATTATTATCTCCACTTTATAGCTGAAGTAGGTGAGAAACAGAGAGAGTAAGTAACTTGTCCAAAGCTGGTAAATGTCAAAGCTGGAATTCAAGCCAAGTAGTCTAGATCTAAACTCCTGTACTCTGACAATGATGTCCTATCGTCTCATTTTGAATGAAAGGAACATGAAGAATGACTTTATAAAATAAACAGGTGAAATTCACCATCGCATTCCTCAGATCAAAGCAGTACTGTATTTTGTACAAGTGCATTTTTAAATGGAACACTTCATTTAAACTCCCCCCAATGGCAGGAAGCTTAATTTATTCTCCTAGATAATTGTAAGAAGATTAAAGTAGATGCACTAACTTGAAATAAAGCCCCTAGGAATAATAAAATTTAAACAGAAATAAATTAACATTTAGTTTCCCATTAAATGTTACACGGGTTTGCTAGCTAACGTGTCAAGTGTACTGTTTCGGTTATATCCCCCATTTCCTGCATTTCAAATAACAAATCCCAGCAAGTGGCACTAATTTGTTATCTATATCAAGGCTTCTATTCTCCAACCAGCTACTAATAACTTCAGTTTTTACAATGCCTTTCAACATAGAAATTACCTTCTTATATACTATCTCATTAATCTTCAAAACAACCCTATGAGGTGGGCATTATAATTCTCATTTTAGGATGAATTGAATGGCAAACAGAGAGTTTAAACAATGTTTTCAAAGTCACACAGCTTGTAAGTGGCAGAATACAGATCAACCCTCTAACCAGACTCCAAGCATAATCCCTTTCCTATTGCCCTAAAGCTAGACAAAAAGAGAAACAGCTTTCAACCCTATCAAATTCTGCCCCTGGTGGACCCACTGACTAAAACTGGGAATAATATTTATAGTTAAATTAGAATGTGTTTGTTGCAGGGCCCAGTAGTAAGGCCAGGTAAGAATCACAGGATTGGAGATATATGAAACACAGCCCATATTCAATTCATGAATCACTTGGTTCATGAATCAATTCATGAATCACCACATACAATTAGCACACACACAGGTTATCAAAGTAGAAAAAACAGAAAGAGGGTCACGAACCACTCCAAGAAGTGTGGGAAGCAGGCATGTCAGGACGAGCAGGGGTCCCTGGTCCGGCTCTGGGTCTCCCAACAGGCATGAGCAGGAAGTGGCCCTCTGCTCCAGCAGCATCAGTCTGGAACAGCTCCAGCAGCCTGGAGTCAGTCCTACAGCCAAGGGCCTTCAGGTTACTGGGCTCAGTGGTCTCATTTGAAGGTGTCTGCCAGTAGGGGGTAAATGTTACTCACCAGGGAGTCTGGCCTCTATCAATTGCCCCTCCCGTTCCAGTGAAGTTTTCCCAAGGATGTTACTAAACAAGATCCTTATCTAAAGTAACACTCTTAATCTATCACTCGCAGTCCTAGACTGGATATTTCAAAACAACTAGTGTAGAAGTCACATTGGCCTCTGCGACTCCATCTTGAATTTAAGTAACATAGCTTAAATCCTATCAGTTTCACACAAGATGAGTAGGAATCACAACACAAAAGAACTCACATCATAACAAAGAAACTTGTCTCTGAAGAGCTCAAATACTTTATGCTCCATTAATCTTGCATAATGTCTCTAAAGCTGACAAAGGCAAGACCAAAATGGGGACAGTAATCGTCCTCTCAGTCCTAATGCCAACAGCCCATCCAGCCCTCAGCTCTCTGATTCCCTAGTCGCTCCACAGCTGGGCAACTTGGCCTGGGCTTTATTTGCCTTCAAGTCACAGAACAAAAAGTAAAAAGTTGAAAGCAACTTCCTTGTTTCCAAGGCTCTGGGGGAACTTGGCTATGTTTAGGAGTCACTTTAATGCTGCAAAATGAGCAAAGTGGAGGCAAGATCACAGATGAGTAAGTGGATGAAGCGATCAATTGAGTTCTTCCCCTCACAAGTGGAGCAGCTCTGGGCAAATCTCTTGACCTCCTCTATGGCTCAGAGTCTTCATCTATTACAAAAGGGAGAAGGCGTCTAGGTCAGGTGTCCACAAACCAGTGCCTGAGAGTCAGATTCTTTCTAACGCCTGTTTTGTGGATCAGATTGATTGGAACACAGCCACATCCATCCATCACTTCTCGTCTGTGGCTGCTTCTGTACTACAAGAGCAGAACGGAGTACTTGTGACAGATACCATCTGGTCTGCAAAGCCTCAAATACTTACTGCCTGGCCCTTTACAGCAGAAGTTTGGCAACCACTAAGCTAGTTCATGCTCCAGCCTTCTCCCTCCAATCCCAAATCTCTGGTAATGACACAATATGAAAAACATATTTGAATTCTGTAATAGTCCTGAAAAATGAGAAGGGGTATTCTTGGGAACATAAATTTCTGAGGACTCCCTGAAGGACAGAAGGCAAATGGGAGTAGAAGGAAATGGTACATACAAGAAAGGGACAGATGCAGAATGGCCAACATCAAAAAGTCTACAAATTATAAATGCTGGAGAAGGTGTGGAGATAAAAGAACAATCCAACACTGTTGGTGGGAATAAAGATTGGTGCAGCCACTATGGAGAACAGTATGGAGGTTCCTTAAAAAACTAAAAGTAGAGTTACCATATAATCCAGCAATCCCACTCCTGGGCATATATCCAGGGAAAAGCATAATTCAAAAAGATACATGCACTTGTGTTCATAGCAGCACTATTTACAACAGCCAAGACATGGAAGCAACCTAAGGGTCCATCAACAGATGAATGTATAAAGAAGATGTGGTACATAGATAAAGTGGGATACTACTCAGCCATAAAAAAGAATAAAATAATGCAGCAGCATGGATGGACCTAGAGATAATCATACTAAGTGAAGTAAGCTAGAAAGAAAGACAAATATCCTATGATATGGCTTATAGGTAGAATCTAAAAAAATTGATACAAATGAACTTATTTACAAAACAGAAATAAACTCACAGACATAGAAAATAAACTTATGGTTACCAAAGGGGAGGGAGGGATAAATTAGGAGTTTGGGATTAAAATATAACTAACAAGTTCCTACTGTATAGCACAGGGAACTATACTCAATATCTTGTAATAACCTATAACAGAAGAGAATATAAAAAAAGAATATATATATTATATGTATAACTGAATCACTTTGCTATACACCTGAAACTAACACAACACTGTAAATCAACTGTATTTCAATCAAAATTTTAAAAAATAAACTAGAGAGACAGTAAAAATATCAGTGGTTGCTACAGGTTAGGGGAGGGAGAGTGAATAGAGAAGCACAGGGGATTTTTAGGGCAGTAAAACTATCCTGTATGACACTGTAATGGTGGATACATGACATTTTGCATTTGGAAAAACCAACAGAATATGTACAACACAAACAGTGAACCCTAATGTAAACTATGGGTTTTAGTTAATAACAATTATGTACCAATATTGGTTCATCAACTGTAACAAACGTACCGCACTAATACAAGATGTAATAATAGAGGAAAATGTGTGGAGAGAGGAAGGGTGGGGGAGAGGTATATGGAAACTCTTTAATTTCCGCTCAGTTTTTCTGTAAACTAAAAACTATTCTAAAAAATAAAGTCTAGTACTTAAAAATAAATAAATAAATAAAAGAAGGGACAGCCATGGGAGGCGGGAGTGACTCCAAGGAAGGACCAGCTCACAGGAGCAGGACAGAGAGGACAGACAGAGGGCAGCCAGCAGTGTGGCTGGTTAGGAGCCTACCTCTCACAGACTCCACCATGCTGGGCTGAGGCAGCAAAAGCATCAGCCCCAGATGGAGCAGGAAGAGGGGTACATGAGTCAGGGGAGTAGAACAGCATCCCAGAGAAAACAGGGGGATTGCATTCCCAGGAGAGTAGCTGCTGGCATAGTCTACCCACCAGTGTCACAAAGAGATGAAGCATTCACAGGGGAGTCAAGAGGGAATCTTACAAGATGAATTCAGCCAAACATTGACGAACTTTTGAGGAAAATCAGCACAATGACTAAGAGACCCCACGTATAAGCACCACCTAAGGCCTGACTAAACAGTGTTACTAAAGCAAACAGAACAAGACTTTAAAGTAAGAACAACTTAAAATAGATAAAGAACTCTTTGAAATAAATAAGACAATGACTCTATAAAAAATCGGCAAAGGATACAAACAAACAAGGTAATTCACAAAATGGGAAACACAAACAGCGATAAATACATCAAAAGGTTCTAATTCTTACCAGAGGTCAGCAAAATTCAAACTCAAACAACAATCACTGACTATGCCGGTCCCCAGCCTCCCTCTGCCCTGCATCAGATTGGTACACTTTGAGAGAATGACAGTAACTATCACTGAGGGAAGAGGGGTAAGTACTCATACCCTATTTGTAGAAGTGTAATTTAGATCAGCCTATTTAACATTAAAAATGCCTATTTCCTTTAATCCAGCAATTCTACTTCTTAGTATCTACCAAAAAGAAGTATTATTACATGTAAAGAAAGATGCACAAACATCAATATTCATGAAGCACTGTTTAAATAAGGAAAAGTTAAAGTGGCATAAATTCCCATCAGTAACAAATCATTAACAAACTCACACATACAAGCTAAGAAATATTCTGCATTCTATGGAACACTGACTCCAATACTAATGGATGTGAGCTCCTGAAGGACAGCGGCTTTTTTTTTTTTTTACCTTATTCTCTTGCCCCTAGAACAATGTCTGTCATCTACAGGCACTGAAAATTTACAGAAGAGTTAAATCTGCATGAATGTGCCTGCTGTGCCTTGGGAGGCTGACATAGATGGGCTGAATCAACAACTCTCTAGCTCTCCAGATTCCCACTGGATTCAGCCAACAAGGACCTCTCTCCAAGATCAGAGGGGCTGCATAACAAAATGCCATGGATTGGGTGACTTAAACAACAGACATTTATTATCACACAGTTCTGGAAGCTGGAAAGTCCAAGATCAACGTCCAGCAGGGTTTGGTTTCTAGTGAGAGCTCTTTTCCTGGCTTGCAGATGGCCACCTTCTCACTGTGTGCTAGCATGGCCTTTTCGCAGTGCCTGTGTGTGGAGTGAGAATGAGCAAGCTCTTTCATCTTCTCTTATGAGGGCGCTAATCCCATCATGAGGACCTCATCCTTATGACTTCATCTAACACTGATTACCTCCCAAAGGCTCCATGTCGAAATACCGTCACATTGGGGGTTAGGGCTTCAACATATGAATTTGGGGATATACGATGTTTAATCCATAACAGAGAGGGAGGAGGGAGAGGGAAGGATTCTTATTTCCCTGGCTCTCTTCCTATGGAATCCGTGCTTAGTGACTGCCTCCCTCCACTGAAGATCTCTCGGTCCTGCCAAGCAGGCTATTCCATCTCTCTCTCTCTCCCTCTCTCTCTCCCTCTCTCTCTTCTTCCCTCCCTCTCTCTCTTCCTCCCTCCCTCTCCCTCTCCCTCTCCCTCTCTCTCTCCCACCATCCCCACACCCCATCTCAATCACCCCCTATAACTCCTCTGTCCCAGTCTACAGGTGACAACAATGCTCTCATTATTACTCATCTCGGTACTGCACTGTCCCCTACGGTCTCCCTATGAAGTTCAGGTTATCAAACTCTCCTGAAATTACTGAATTTTATTTGAGCCATTTATTTTCTGTCAGGATCCAGAGTGAAATGATAGATTGACATGGTTAGATGTCTAGAGCATATTACTAAGTGAAGAATGCAAGTTTCAGACCAATGCACAGATAATGACACAGTTAATGTAAATATATATGTAAGAAAAACTAAATATTTCTATATGTATATGTGTATATAAATATAGGATACACATTAAATTGATAACAGCTATTATGTCTGAGGAGAAAACAGATTGGGGAGGTGAACAGGGAAAAGGAATCAAGGGGAAATTTCAATTTATCTACATTGTTAAAATTTTTAATGAGTATGCACTTATTTATTACATACTTAATTAAAATATCTTAAAAGAAAAACATACATGAAGGACATAAAATGTTCATACTTATATTTTTTAAAAGTATAACAATATTTATATTGTTATACTTAACAATAACAGGCATAACAATATTTCTTTTAAATGTGTACATCAAAATATCGGTAACAGCTATCTTTGGACAGTAATATTACATGTGATTCTTGTTTTTGTTTTTTCCTTTCTGTCTTCAAAGTTTCCTGAACTGAAAATTATATGACTTTTGAAATTACAAAATGCTTTACATCATAAACTGGACAAATTAAATTGACAGGATTGGACTAGAGGACCTCGAATGTTGCTCCCAGTTCTAAGTTCTAAACTCGTATATTTCACTTAAAAAAACACAAAATTATCAAAATAGCATAAAGCTACAAGGAAATCAGAGGTTTGACCAAGTCATGGAAGGTTTGAGGAGAACAAATAATAATGCATGAATATTCACAATAGGAAAACAGAGAGCAGGGCCACTGACAGGCATGGAAGACCCTCAGTCTAGTGTATGAGTGGGGCTGGGAGGAGTATTCCAGGTGGGGACCTGGATGAATAAAGACCATGGCCTCCTCTCTGTTGGTAAGGATTCAGGTACCAGGGCCTGGTGGACGTCATGTGGAAAGGGCACATGTATCAGCAGGGGCAGGAGGGAAAGAAGAATTTAAATGGTGTCCAAAGCCCATGTTTGGCTTGTGCATTGTTCAAAAGTAAATTGGTTTATCCTCCTAAGCCCAAAGTGTGTGCCAAAGCAAATGGGCAATGACAGCAATTGGCAAAAGAAGGACTTTCCTTCGCCTGATGGAGAGTCTATAAGACCATAATTTAAAATTTTTGATTTTATGGGAAAAGGAATTGGGGAATGACAGCTGTGTTCTGGAGATGCCCCAGCACACTGAAAAGATGACGTTGGCCCTCCCGTGCAAAAGGGAGTGAGCAGAGAGGGTGGCAGCAGTCCACTGAGAACTGATATAGGCCTTTGGCTGTAAGAATGGGGAAAAAATGGATCAATGGCAATTAAACCAGCAAGACTGATGTGCTTGCATGAAGATGGCAGAAGCAGAATGATCATAATATGTAAGAGTACAGGTTTCCCTCAAACAACACAGGAGCTTAATTTCACTCACTTCTGTTCTGTTTGGGTTTAAATTCCTGTCTGGCTATTCACTAATCGTGTAACCTTGGGGCAAGTTCCTTAACCTGTCATTCTTCAGTTCACATATACAGTGTCTGGTACATGGAAGATTCTCAATAAATATTAGCAACCTTCCCCCACCTCTCATTTTTCTTTTTCCCGCTTCTATTTACAGATTTATGCACATACCAGATATATTTTTAGTGCTGCTTCCAACGCGCTGTAATAAATTATGTTATAGGAAGTAATTTGTTTACAAAGCAGATTCATGGATATGAATGCTAAAGAGGAATTCCCTTCCCAAGTATAAAATTATATCACCTCTCTCATTTATTAGCAGGTAACCTACTAATACGCAAATTTGGAGATTTACTTAAATACAGTATGAATCTTTAACAATGCATACCTATCCTAAAACCCTACAGAAGACCAGTGGGCAATTTTTGTGGAAAAAGGAAGCAGGAATGGTGGTTAGAGGAAAGTCAGTAATGGAATGAATGGAAATAGAATGGAAACATTAAGAGTTATAATGCAACAATCCACCACTCTATGGCATTCCAATTCTAACTCCACACAGCAAGTGTCTGAGGTTGGGTTCCCTACAGGGAGACCCTGAGATGCAGATTCATGTGAAACTGATTTATTAGGAAGTATTCTGAAATAAACAATAGGGATATGGGGAAAGGAGACAGGACAGGGAAGGGAGCTATCAAGGGTGAGATTTCAAGCCAAGTCTGAGAGGATGTAGCTTCCGTTCAATCCCACAGGGGAACTCTGGAGCTAGTGCAGCCCGCTGTCCCATCAAGGGCAAGGGAGATTGAGATTTATTACCTCACACCTGTCCATCACTGGTTAAGGGCTGACTCTGGGGACTAAATTCCCAGGCACTCCCTGCCCTCTTTGCACAGAGGCAAAGCTATGTTCAGCAGCCTGAGGGCAGCCCTTGCAGAGAGAAATCACAAAGGAAACAGTACACAGGGAAATGGAATCGATTCTGAGGAGATGTGGGCAGAGCACTGACAGTACCCATGCAGGTGTTTGTACGTTTATTGATCTCTACCCTTACACCCGTCCTGGGATCTATCCCCAGGACCTTTCCAGCGAATTCATTTTAAGAGAAATAGAACATATACACTGGCATTTCTCAATAGCATAGATTTTGATTCCATATGTAAACACTAATTAATATAATCAAATAAATAGATGCAGTTGCAAAATGGAAGCTAATCTTCAGTCTGGGTGTTAAAAAGAAATTCTACATTATTCTTTGTTACTGCCACATTTGCAAATCTTCAAAAGGGAACCTATTCAGAAGTTGTTTTAGAACGGTTCTTACTCTGTTCAGTAATATCAATCCCTTGAGAAGTAAGATTTATTAGGCTATTATGATGTTAGACCTCTTTTATAAAAGAAATATGTACTGAACATCTGATGCAGCATAATACTCAAATAGAAGGATCTCCACCAAACGGTGGTCACTGTGGGTGTCCAGTTGTCCATCTGCCTCCTAACCTCCTTGACTCCCGTTTCCACTAACCAACTTGGAAATTGTTATCTGCAGTAGCAAAGAAAAGATAATCAAATTTGGCTCTACTCAAAATCATCTACTGCTAATTATAGTACAGAATTAATAGGTTCTTGAGACAACATACGTCTCTGGAAGTTCAGGCTACTTCCCTGCATGATTCGCTTTCAACTCTTCAAGGAATTTGCAACTTTGGTGTCTTTCGACTGCTGTAGCACAGAAGTGCAGAGAAGTTGTCCATCCAAAGATGGCTTCCCTATAATCCACAGCATTATACCCTTCCACTTTACCTATATTCTCCTACAGTAAAGCAAACAGAATCAGCTATTTAAATTACACAATCTGCTTTGTTACAACCCAGGAAACTCTCAGCTATAACCTACAATTGGACAGATCTGTCATTCCTTATTGGTTCACTCTACTGCAAGGCAAGAATTGTATCTCTCTGCCCTTTGAATCCAGAGGAAGCTGAATCTTTTTCATACGGGTTTCCTACTAGGTTTTGGATGTTTTAGCTTTATCATTCCCTTTCTGTCCCCAGAGTGTCCTAAATGCCACATTTTTTCACAACTCAGTACCCCATTTCTCACTAGGGAGTCCTCTACCTCTACCACTGCCTGGCTCTGCCTTTGTACTTTCCCATCTATAAAATATGCATAAGAATTCCTGGGACATAATGCCTTTGTCACTCTGTTGTGAGAATTTTAAGCATGGAAAGTGCTTTGAACTTGTTGAGGAAAATGTATAGACATACATCAGAGATATTTCGGGTTGGGTTCCAGATCACTGCAATAAAGTGAGTACCGCAATAGAGCAAGCCATACAAATTTTTCGGTTTCCCAGTGCATACAGAAGTTATCTTTACCTTATACTATAGTCTAAGTGTTCGATAGCACTATGTCTAAAAAGAACAATGTACATAGCTTAATTTTAAGAGTACGTTATTGCTAAAAAGTGCTAACCATAATTCGAGCCTTCAGTGAGTTGAAATCTTTTTGTTAATGGAGCGTCTTGCCTCGATGTTGCTGGCTGCTGACTGATCAGGGTGGTGGCGGCTGAAGGTTGGGGTGACTGGCAATTTCTTAGAATAAGACAACAGTGAAGTTTGCTGCGTCAGTGGCCTCCTCCTTTCACAAGCAATTTCTCTGTAGCACGCAATGCTGTTTGAGAGCACTTTACCCACAGAACTTCTTTCAAAATTGGCGTCAATCCTCTCAAACCCTGCCATTGCTTTACCCACTAAGTTGATGTCATATTCTAAATCCTTTGTTGTCACTGCAACAATCTTCACAGCATCTTCACCAGGAGTAGATTCCATCTGGAGAAACCACTTTCTTTGCTTATCCAGAAGAAGTGACTCTTCATCCATTAAAATTTTATCATGAGACTGCAGCATTTCAGTCACATCTTCAGGCTCTGCTTCTAATTCTAGTTCTCCTGCTACTTCCACCTCATCGGCAGATATTTCCTCCACTGAAGTCTTGAACCCCTCAAAGTTGTCCATGAGGGTTAGAATCAACTTCTTCCAAACTTCTGTTAATGTTGATATTTGATCTCTTCTCGTGAATTAAAAATGATCCTAATGGCATCTAGAATGGTGAATCCTTTCCAGAAGCTTTTCAATTTACTTTGCCCAGATCCATTAGAGGAATCACTATCTATGACAGCTATAGCCTTACAAAATGTACTTCTTAAAGACTTGAAAGTCCAAATGACTCCTTGATTTGTGAGCTAGAGAATCAATGAATGTTGTGCTAACATTAATTAATGTTGTAAACAACATTAATCTCACTGTACATCTCCATCACAGTTCTTGGGTGACGAGGTGCATTGTTGATGAGCAGTAATACTTTGAAAGG
This sequence comes from Neophocaena asiaeorientalis asiaeorientalis, assembly GCF_003031525.2. Taxonomy (NCBI): domain Eukaryota; kingdom Metazoa; phylum Chordata; class Mammalia; order Artiodactyla; family Phocoenidae; genus Neophocaena; species Neophocaena asiaeorientalis. The sequence continues at coordinate 5,191,785 of NW_020173108.1, forward strand.
AATCTTTTTTTTCTGAGCAGTAGATCTCAACAATGGGCTTAAAAGAGTCAGTAAACCATGTTGTAAACAGATGTGCTGTCATTCTGGCTTTGTTGCTCCATTTATAGAGCACAAGCAGAAAAGATCTGCATAATTCTTAAGGGCCCTAGGACTTCCAAAATGATCAGTGAGTACTGGCACTGACTTCAAGTCACCAGCTGCAAGGGAGTCAGACTGTCCTTTGAAGCACTGAAGTCAGGCATTGGGTTTCTTCTCTCTAGCTATCAAAGTCCTAGATAGCATCCTCTTCTAACAGAAAACTGTTTCTTCTATATTGAAAATCTCTTGTTTAGTGCAGCCACCCTCATTACCTTAGCTAGCTTTTCTGGATAACTTGCTGCAACTTCTACATCAGCACTTGCTGCTTCACCTTGCATGCTTATGTTATGGAGACGGCTTCTTTCCTTAAACCTCATGGAACCAACCTCTGCTAGCTTCAAACCTTTCTTCTGCAGCTGCCTCACCTCTGTCAGCCTTCACAGAATTGAAGAGAGTTAACAGCCTTGCTCTGGATTAGGCTTTGGCTTGAGGGAATGTTATGGTTGGTTTGACCTTCTATCCAGACCACTAAAACTTTCACCATATGGGCAATAAGGCTGTTTTGCTTTCTTATCATTTGTGTGTTCACTGCAATAGCAATTTTCATTTCCTTTCAAGAACTAGTTTCCTTTGCATTCACAACTTGGCTAACTGTTTGGTGCAAGAGACCTAGCTTTGAGCCTGGATTTCAACATGCCTTCCTCATTAGGCTTAATCATTTCTAGCTCCTGATTTAAATTGAGAGATGTGCAACTCTTCCTTTCACTTGAACACTTAGAGGCCATTGTAGTGTTATTAACTTGTCTAATTCCAATATTGTTTTGACTCAGGAATAGGGAGTCCCAGGGAGAAGGAGAGAGGTGGGGAATGGCTGGTTGGTGGAGCAGTCAGAACACACTCAACATTTATGGATTAAGTTCACCATCTTATATGGACATGGTTCGTGGTGCCCCAAAACAATTAGAGAGTAACATCAAAGATCACTGATCACAGATCACCATAACAAATATAATAATAATAAAAAAGTTTGAAATACTTTGAGAATTACCAAAATGTGACAGAGACACAAAGTGAGCAAACCAAACGTTGTTGGAAAAAAAGGCGCCAATACATTTGTTTGATGCAGGGTTGCCACAAGACTTCAATTTGTAAAAAACACAATATGTGCGAAGTACAATTTAAAACAATGAGGTGCAATAATACAAGGTATGCCTGTAATTTCAAAGCTACATCACTGTGTTGCCTGCAAGCAAGCAACTCATAAAACAAACGCTTTTAAGAATAAGTGTTTATATTGAACAACATATCTTTGTTGGAAAGGATTCCTTTTCCATTACTGTCATATAGTTGCATTGTATTATATTAACTAAATGTTATATTATTACAATATATATGGCGATAACTAAATTAATTTTTAAAGAGGTCAAAGGTACACTGAAAGGATAAAATATAAGCTTAAGGTATATTTTACTCCTCAGCATTTATCAAATAATTCAACCCCATTCAACAAATATCTATTGACACTTACTATATTCCAAGGCACCATGGGGTTACGAAAATGAAAACCAGAGCTAAACATGGCTTGTGTTTTTTTTTTTGTTCAACTATTCAACTGTTGTTTCTTCAACTCCCCTAAGTGGCAGGCTCCATTCTAAGCATCTGGAAGATTTGTGAACAAAGTTCCTGGGCCCCTTGGCTCTGATATTCCAGTAGGAGACAATAAATACAACAAATAATTAAATTTAGAAGTTAGTAAGTAGTTTTTTCTTAAAAACCAATTTTCTTAGTTTCCTATGTACTATGCTTAACTTTTCTCTGTGCCCCATCGTATCTGCCAAATGCCTACAATTATTATTTTTCAAATGCTCAAACATTTCAGATAATTTGATTTTAAAAGAGATCTCTCCACCAGCAGAGAACTGGACATCTATTCAGGTGCTATCAAATATCAATATATCAGAACTTCCCATCTCCTCTCTGGCTACATCTGTCCTGAGAATCAGCCCATCCTGAGAAGGAAACTGGGAGCCCCATTCTCAGTACGCAGTCTTTTCTTTAAACCTATTGTATTCAACAATGAGCTTCACCTCTGCCTTCCACTGTGTATCGCGTGGGCTGGAATGCCAGCTCAGAGGCAGTACTCTGTGACAATGGGTGTCATCCTTGAGGATGTAGACACGCCAAATCAGAGACCTTTACTCCTCACTAAAAAGACTACCTGGATCCAGGTCCAAAGCATAAAAGTAGAAATAGCCCCACTGGTCATCATTCCCAATGTCTCGCTGGGACATTTTGTGCTTCCTGATCTCACAGCTCTGTGCAGGGTTAAAGTCCCAGTCCAAAAATGGGAGAGAACACTCTTGTCAGGGAACACAATAAAGGGCTCATTGAACCACAAGCCAAGACTGTAACCTGGATACTTTGAAATCCTGTGTCCAGGGACCAAGAGACAAAAAGAATGGCCACCATCACGGCAGGGATAACTGACCCTGATTAGCAGGTGGAGGTGGAGACCAGGAGGAATTCAAGTGATCCACCTGGACATCTCTGGGCACTCCTTTGTCTAATTTTGACTTTAAACGGACAAGTGCAATAGCACTAACTGGAGAAGGGTAGAATTATCAGGGGCTCAAACCCCACAGGAATGAGAGCTTGAGTCACACCACCAGGTAAGGCACCAAACCCAGCGGAAATGCTAACTGAAAGCAAAGGAATTTAGAATGGATAGTGTAGGAGGGAAACCGCGAGCAGCAGATGCAGCCCCAGAATCAACTGCAGCAGTGAGGGCTGTAGTTCACCCCTAACTTCCCTCTTTTAAGTTTCCCTTCATGAACAGAGGCCACTGAAACCTGGAAGAAGCTGCTCCCTGAACACGTGGATCAGAGGGCACAGGTGTGGACTGTGGCAGCAGTGGAAGTGTGCCACTCCAGTTTCCCTTCAAGAAAAACACTGGCTGTTCAGCTGCGAGGAGGGCATTCAGGTGAGTGTCCAGCTGTTAGTACCTTCAATCTCTGCCTCAGCTTTTGAGTCAAGGCCACACTCTTCCCAACTGCCCTCAGCCAATGACTAAGCATTTCTGCCCCAAGAGGGACTCTAGAGGGTTCCCCATTAAGTCTGTCAGATCTACACTGTGGTCTGTCTTGCTCTCCCCAAAGCTGCTTCCTCTCTTCTTTTTTCACAAATGTCAAATTGCATCACAGTCTGAAAGCTTTCCCTGCCCAGTTCTTGCCCCCTTAATCGTTTAAAGGTATTATAGCCACTTGCAGTACCCTCTTGCTGTCCTGCTGCAACTCGGCATCTGTTTCCTGGAGAACTCAAGTGGCCCTTCATTCCAGCAGCTTATGAATGATGTGGGATGAGGTATGATCAGTGGATTCCATGGCCACATGCCTCCCACCCACATTTTGTTCTGTAAAGTATGTCTCTGGTCCTATGTGATGTTATGCAGAATCCCATGTTGGTGAGTCAAACATTGGGGGTGAGCCCTTGGTTAGTGGTTCTGACTGGGCCTTGCGGTGGAAAGGACAAACACAGTCAAAATATGTATCTATCTCAGCCAAGATGAAGTATTGCTCTTTCCAGGGTAGAAGGGGTTCAATTTAGCCAATTTGCCACCAAGGGCCTGATTGTTCACCTTGAGGGATACTACCATAACAGGAGTTCAGCATCAGACTTGTTGACAGGTCAACCATTCAGCAGCAGCTAGATAAGCCCAAATGGAGAGATGCCATGCCAATGGGTCCATCATGGCCTTCATATCTCCCACCATAATTACTTCATTCAAAAGCCCATTGTAGGAGCACAGGGGTGGCCGAGAACAGAGGTTGGCTAACATCAACTGGCTGAGTCGTTCTGCCCATTTGGTTGGTTATTGACTCTTCCCCAGTAGACACTTTCTGTTGTCTATTATTATGTGATACAAAGATATTCACACTTCATCATTACTCCCATATGTCTATCTATATGCCTCTACACAAAATTCCTTGTCTCACACCTTTCGATCTTACTCATTCCAGACCCCTGACCAATCAACTAAGTCATCTGCCGCTGCTCATGAATCCATATATAGCCTTACCTTAGGCTACTTCTCCTTCCACACAGTGGGTGATCAAGTGCACTGCCCAACGCTCTGCCCATAGGGAGTACTTCCCCACACCAGTCTTTCAAAACCACCCCTGAATGAGGATGAGGTACAGTATCAGTAAATTTTCACTCTCATCAGTATACCAGGTCTACCCATCCACGAACCAAGTTCAGGTTTTCCCACCTTGAGCAGCCTCCACGAAGTCACAGGTGTGAGCTAGGAAGGGGCATTACTGCAACTCCTCCATGGCTGGCCACGCCAGCACTGGCATTTTAACCCAATTTAATGGGGGCTATCATTTTTCCCAAGCTTCCAAGATACATCCCAGCAGAGTAATAGAACTAGCTTCAGGATCTTTGCCAGGGTGTTAAATCCTGCCTCAAAAGAAAGCATCTCATAGATTCAAAAACTCCCTTCTTCAGCTTTAAATTCCATCACCTTTAATCCAGCACCTCAGCACACTCTCCTGGTTTCTGGCAGGTCCTACAGCTCCTTTTGCATATAGCACTTCTCCTTCATGACCTCCATGGGTCATGCTGACACTTGACCTTAGTTACGGGTCGGGTGGCTAGGAAGAGAGATGGGGGGAGATTCTGAGAAGGCCAGCATAGTCCTGTAGGCACTTCTATCATATAGGGCTCCTCTACAGTATTCCAGCAAGCAGGAGGAGAGTTCCAAGAGTTCAGAGGAATCTGGCAATTCCACATACTCAAGTATATCTACCCAGTTATCTCCAACCTAAATCTCAGAGTCCTACTCCCTGCCTAAGGGGAACTAACTTTGTCATAGAAGACTTGCCTGAGTTGAGAATTCAGCCTTCTCCAAAGTTCTGTCACTCTTACAATTAAGTCTGGTCTTTAACTCTGCCATACATTTAAGTGCTGCCAAGGTAGCCCTCTGTCACACTTTCTTTTGAGTTGGTGATTGATTGCCATGAGCATGAAGGGCATTCAGCAACAGGCACCCAATTCAGTCCTTATAATACTTTTGCTTCTGAACCTCTCAAATGCCAGAGATATTACACAAGCCAGTGCATCTCCTTCCTACCCCAGTTCACCATAAGTAAAAGGCTTAATAACTGCACTGCTGCTACATACCAGGAACCATCAGTACCTCACCTACCAGCAGTGATAGGGACTCATTGCCAGCCACCTGGGAACAGAATCCCTCAGAATCTCTTTCCCAGGACTCTTCTTCTGGTACCAACCATCATAGGTACCAACCATCATAGGTCAGTTTTTCTAGAAGCAGGTCTGAACCAGAGATTTAAATTCATGGAAAAAGGGGAGCTAAGCAGGGCATCAAAGGTGTCTACCAAATCCCCCATCCACTAAATGTTTCAAACATGAGCACTACTTTCCCAGATTGATACTTACTGGATTTGAAATATCTTCTTCAAAATGAAGATACTGAAATGGGAGTTTTGCTCATTAGAAACAAAAAAAAAAATTATGGCCAACCATAAATAGAAATATATCATTTTCACTCCATGGACTTAGAATGAGAAACCTGGACGGTGCTACAAACTCAAAAACAGTTAGCTCTCATAGATCATCAACATGGAATCAAGTCTAAAAACACAGGAATTGAAAATCAAGGAGAAGGTGTGGGAATACAGGTTTAAGAAGTCCCATTCCAATCAGTCTACCAATTCTGTAACAGAACGCAAATGATTAAAATAAATACATTTTAAAATAGGAATTCAAAATAAAGCACCCCTTCTATTAATTTGATATAAGGCTAAGCCTAAAACATCTCATAATTACTTATATCAGAAAATTAATGTACTCTGCAAATTCTAAAGAGAAAATGTGCAAAGGAGTGCTTTACAGACATTTTTAGCTCAAATTTCTCTGTTTGAATTCATAAAGCTCCCTTCTGGTTTCCAATCTGTCTCAAGAAAAAGTACCTAATTGACTGCAATTTCAGAACTGGTGGAAAACAGAAACAATCTGAAGGCCAATAATAGAGTTGAAATGCTTTTCTTCTTTACCCAAACCTAGGTTTGCATCCAAAGATACCGGCTTTGAGAAATGCATTATTTATTTAGCACTGAGAAGAAGGAAGCCAGGCTCTGTTCAGGAGTTTTCCTGCTTTCTGTTATCAAAATGACATTCTGCTCTACAACCACACTTCCCACATAATAGCCTTGCTATTTCCATTTTAAATGTTTTAGACCTTTTTCTTAGAGGGCAAAAGAGGAGTCACGTAGTAGAGCATTCTGAGCCTTTCAATATGGAAATTGTCCAAATAAGGTACAAATTCAGCACAGCTATTTGGGAAAAAAAGACCTTGAGCAAACACTGATATTTCCGCATTTCAGTTTTCTCCTAAAGATCAGAAATTTCCTGCATTAATAAGAGTAAAAGAGTAAAGCTTGCACAACTCCAGCATATTCCCAGGGGCCCCACTATTATCAACATTTTGTCTGGTCATATATTAAAAAAGAAATGTAGCAGCTGAGCTAAAAAGAGAACAAAGATGAATGTGAGGGAAACTTTCGAGGCTCAAAACGCTAAAAAGAAACACTAAGTCTTTGATGTTGACAAATGTTTTTCCAGAAAAAGAAATACCTAGAAACAGTTGAACTTAATCTCTAAAGCAAAAAATGTAGTATGGAAACACAGAATATCTTAAATATCAGTATATGTGGGTAGAGTTCATTCAAAAATATATAAGAAAAGCTTTTAAAAAGCCCAAGCCTAGAATCATCAGATTTAGAGCTAAAGGGGCTAGAAAAATATTTTACAGATAAGGAGGTAGTTAACAGGTACTTAACTTGGACATTTCTTATAATGCTCACAAGATAGTGATAGTTGTTCACAAATAAATTCCTTTGGATAGTAGATGCCTGCATAAAATTAAAATTTCTTGGAGACAGAAGAATTTTCAACCAAATATAAACCTTGGCCACAATCCATAGGACTTGCTGGCCACCCTGTGAAATTCAGATCTGGGTTAAGTACACTCACCAATTCTTTCACAAGAAATGCCCGTACAAGCAGTCTAGGTGTCCACTACTGGCATTTCAAATTAGTGGAGAAAATAATTGCATATTAAATAAATGGTGCTAGAACAATTGGCTAAATTTTGGGGAGAAAATTAAGTTAAAACCTCTACTTCAGAACAGTTATAAAAACAAAATAGAGACCAATAAAAGAGCCAATCTTTTAATTAGGAATTCTGAATAAATATAGGTAATTCTGTTGATACTTATTACTATATTTGAGTGGATACTTGCATGATGAGACGGCAACACCCATGAAAAGATCTGAGGAAAGAACATCACTATAGAAGGAAAAACTAGGGCAAAGGCACCAGTACTGGAATGGGCTCAGCAATGCTCAAGGTCAAAGAAATCCAACGTGTCTATAGTGAAGAGACCAAGGAAGAAAGCAGAAGATGAGGTCCCAGAGCTAGAAGATAACAAGATCATGAGAGACCTTCTAGGCCATGTCAAGGAGATTGGCTTTTATTCTAAGCATAATGGAAGTTTTAGAGTGCTTTCAGGAAGGGTGACATGATCTGATTTAAGCTTTAGAAAGATTCGTCAGGAAGACTAAAGGAGGAATGAAAAGTAGAGCCAGGGACTGTAGAAATAATGCAAAGAGAGATTACGGGGACTTTCACTAATAGGGAATAAAAGTAAGAAAGCAATCCAGGATGAATCCTAGGCTGCAGCCTAGTATGGATGGTGTGCCATTTACTTGGGGTAGAATTGGCGGGGGGACAACTTCGGAAAAGAGGAATTAATGGTTCTATTTTGGGCATATTGCATCCCAGCTGCCTACTAGACATCCCTGTGGTAATGCCCAGTAACCAGCTGAATACCTGAGTGAGGAGCCCAGGGAAGAGACTTGAGCTAGAAATATAAATTTGAGGATTCATCAACATACAGATATTATCTGAAGCTATGGGACCAGGTCAGATCAGGTCGGAAGAGAATATAGATAAAGAAAAGAATAGGACCAAAGACTGAGCCCTGGAGGACTCTTACTTTCAGGGATCTTGTAGAGGAAAGGACAGGAGAGGAGTGAGCAACAAGACTGAGAGAGGGGGCCCAAAAGGTGGGGGAAACCAGGCTTACCATGTCCCTGAAGCCTAAAGAAGAAACCTTTTCAAGGAGGGAGTTATCAACCATGTCAGCTGCTAGTGAGAGGTCGATTGGAACAAAGAGAGAGAACTGACAATTGACTCGGACATGGTATAAATCACTGGTGACCTTGATATGTGTCATAAGATCTGCTTCACTGGCATGCGTTGGACAAAAACCCCATTCCAATGAGTTAAGAAGGAAAATGAGAGAAAGACAGCAAGCATAGGCAACTCTTTAGAGTAATTTAGAGTAATAAAAATGGGGAAGTAGCTGGATGGGGACAAAAGCCCAAGGGATACTTGTTAATATATGATGATAAGGCATTTTATATGTTGTTGCAAATAATTTTAAACAATCGGATAATTAACATTTGTTCAGCATTTACATCGTGCCAGGGACTGTTCCACATACTTTCTTGTATTGCTCTTTTAATTATCAGAGTATCACCGTTTTAGAGATAAAGTTACTGAGACACAGAGAAGTCAATTAATTTGCCCAAAAATACGCCGCTAGTAAGTTGCAAAGCTGATTTGAAAACTGGCAATATGAGCTCTTTACTGCTGCAGTAGAAGATGCAAGAAAGAAAGCAAATAATTATAGAAAAGTAGTCCCTGAAAAGGTGAGAGATGGTGGGCTCCAGAGGGATGGGTCTTAGCAATGAAAGTAGATGGTACACAGAGTATATAACAAGTAGTTAGGATTTGTGGCAGGAATTGATAGTTCTCCTCGGATTGCATCTTTCATTCCTATAATTGAAAGCTAATAACTTAAAAGTATTATTAAGACATTCCCTGCCCATAAAGGGAGACAGATAAGTAATCAAGTAAGTGGTTTGTGTAAAGTGCTCAGAATGGAGTCCGGAACATAGTAGGGACCATGAAGAGCTAGAGTCTATTAAGCTCAATGGTGCTACCTAACATTCTTGAGAAGAATGTGCAGGGAAGAGTGGGGACTTAAAAGGGAGAGTGGTCAATTCTACTGCAGGGGAAGCGAAAGCAGGAAAGTCTTTAAGGCAAAAGATTATTGAGTTTACACTTAAGATGACTTTTGAAAACTGAGTAGGTGTATTTAAGGCATTACCACCAAGAGAGGGAAAGAGCATTGCCACCGAGAGAGGGAAAGCCTGAGCACCAGGGGCTCCAGAAAGGATCAAATCAGCTATAAAACGAAAAGGATCCACAAATAATTCTTTGCGGCCGAATCAGAATTTTCAAAGAAGGTCAGTGCAAGAAAGAGGGTTGGAGAGAGAGAGACAGGAGGGTCTAGGGATAAAGGGCTTTGTATACTATACAGGGAGCCTCCTAATCAGATCTGCAGTTCAGAAAGATTCCTTTTGCTATAAAATGTGGGGCGAGGGGGGTGCAAAACCCAAGCTAGGAAGACCAGTTATTAACAGCATAGGAAGAAGAGGATAAGAAGTTATGAGGTAGTCATAATGGAAAATAAAAGTAGAGGCAAATTAAACAAAATTATGGAGCATGCAGTATTTAACAAAGGAAAATAAGTGAGAGAATGGTGGACATTAAAGTAAAACATAAAAGAAAAACTAAACATACCTCAGAAATGAGTAAATATAAACTCCCCTCAAAAGGGCCTCTGCCAAAAACATAAAACAAAAGTGTACGGAGTAGAAGTGAGGAGGAGAGGGGAAGGGGGATGGAGGATATAAGTGAGGAGGGGAGGGAGGAGGAGGAGGGGAGGTTGAAGAGGTAATAGTAGTACCGACAGAAGGAGGAGGGGAACGGGGAGAAGAAGGGGCATGGAAGAGGGAGAGGAGAAGGCAGGGAAGTGGGAAGAGGAAGAGAAAGAAGAAAAAGGAGAAGAAGACAAAATGAAAAAAGACGGGTCAGTTGCAACCAACATTTGAGAAATATAATGAGAAGGAAGCATCCACTTCTTATACTTTTGGTCACAGCAGCAAACCATTTGGAAGGAAATCAGCTGGCCCTTTGGATTATCAGAGGTATGACCAAGGAATAGTTGGACAGGTGCTAAATGAAGATAAAGCCACACCCTCTGTGAAATACGAAACACAATCGCTGGAGGTAAAACCTCATACACAAGCAACTAACTCTGTTGGACCACCCAGAGGAAGGCCCCAGATGGGAACTGCCAACGTGTAAGACAAGTCCCGGGGCATTGGAGCTCTGTTCACTCTCCAAAGGATTCCAAGCCAGTCCACAGATAGTAAACCACATCCACAAGGCCAGGCTGTGTTTACCAGGTGCTTTCACTGCATGGAAGAAACCAAAGAAGGAGCAAGAGGAATAGTCGTGCTCCTGAGGCCTTACTGGTTGGCCAGGTGTTGAAGCCGTCTAAGCAGCCTGGGTCAGAAGTAGAACAAGGGATTGGCAGTAGCGTCAGCAGAACTGAAGATGGGGGATAGGTCTAAAAGAGTTGTGGAGACAAAATCTACAGGATCTGGTGACTGAATGGGTTTGTTGGATGTGGGAGAGAGATAAAAAGTTGATACCCTTATTTCTACTGAAATGAGAGCAGATTTGAAGGTGGGGAGAATATGAATTCAATTTGGAAATACTGAGTCTGAGAGGCTAGGGAGGCATCAGTCATATTTGTGGATCAGGAGCTCAGGAGAAAGGTGTGGGCTGGGATAGTGGTTTCTAGTCATCAGGACATAAGTGGTGTTAAACCATGCAGAGAGCGTGCAGGTCCAGTCATGCAGCAAGAACAGGCAGAGGAAGAAGATCCAGCAAAGGAGACACCACTCCAGGAAGTAGAAGGAGCACTGGACAGGCGTGAATATCAAGGAGACTAAGTAACCAGTAATGTAGGGTCAAAGCTGGTTTAGTGTTTCAGCTTATTTAGTCAATGAGCAGAAATTATTTTACTACATCACTGTTCACTTAACACAGCGGATACAAAGCAGGCATAAGGAGCATGGCTAACAAGAACACAGGCATATCTTGCTGTAACAATAGCACGACCTTCACGGGAGAACAACTTTTAGGGACAAATCTTTTCCCTGAACTCTCCCTTCTCTAGCAATTTTCTCCCCTGAACAAATTTAAGTCATTAAGAGACGCAGCTTCTAATTAACCTAGTAATACCTCCTAATTACTGCCTGCACTCAAGTCAAGACTTTGAAAGCTCTCTAGATAGCACAGTCATGAGATTGCAAAACTCTGTGGTTAAATACAATATGATCTTTATTAAAAATTGACACCTTCCTTCTCTAAGCTTAAAATATAATAATAAAAAAAGATCCTCCTCATAATGTACTCCTCCAACACCTCATTTCATTGCTTTTGAAGGAAGTGGAGGAAGAAAGGTTAAGGATCCATGGGAAAAGCTAATTAACAAGTTAACCATTGACCACTTGCTCTTGCAAAAACAATTCTGTAGCTGAGTAACTACAAAGAGATGCACCGTATTTCTTTCTATTCTTAATAACCCGAAAAGCCTCATTTAGCTGCTGAAGACCCTAAAGTATGTGCTCTCGCTTCCTATAATTAAGCCAGATTTATAAGAAATGGGAAAAATTTTTACCCCAGTTGACATGATATTTAGACCATATATATTTGTTTCCACAGTTTCAAATGACCTCTAAACAGAGAAGCTCCAAATACTCTTCTCTACCTTATAAGTAGTTTTCAAGGTGATCATTTCTGACACAAAAATTTTGTGATTTCTAAGAAATACTAGGCTCCCTAGAACATAGGTTCTCAAACTTTCCCAGTCCCCTCCTGACCATCCCTGAGGGATCTGAGTCACCTGTATCTGTGAAAAAGCACATGTGGAATCTATCCCCCAGGTGCTCCTTGGTGCAGGTAAGGAGGGGACATCCACTCTTCATTTGCCTCACTGTTTTCTCCCTACTTCTAGGCACCTGTGGGACATAAATTTCTTAGGAAGGATAGAGCGTGTTTAAAAGGGCTCCTGAAAGATTTTGAGTTGAGCAATCTTTTTTCCATCACGAAAGAGCTTTCTGAAATTCATCCAGTCACTAGCCCTCCCGTTAGCATTTTTCTTCAGCATCCATCTCTACCCCATGCATACTTTGAACCAAGAGCTTGCTGAAGAAAGCAGACATGAAGGTGAACCAAACAAACATACAGTAAATACCTTTGCTTCTTCTTGGCTATGTGATTTTATTCCTAAACAAAAGTCTCACATGACATCAAAACCAGAGACCGCTTTAAAAGCGGACAAGAAATTATAAATCACTACAGAGTAAATACCATTTTTGCAACTTAACAGCATAAACAATGTAATACTTATAAATAAGACAAAAAACACTCTACGATATAAATCCTATTACTGCAGAACAGACAGACACAACCTTGAAAGCATCCTTGGGAGCTGCAGCATAGACGGGTCTGACAGCCCGCACACAACATTTACATGCTGTGAAACTGTACATTCAGCTTCTGAGGAATTATGAATAAACTCTAAATAAAACCATTTCTCTGCTGATTTGAGCCCCAAAATGGGGGGGGGCCCTTTGAATTGAACTGACAATGTACTCACCTTGGAATGAAAGTTATTCACCCTTTCTTTTTTTTTTCTTTTATCTTTATTTTTTATTATTTTTGCTGATTAAAATATAATCTGTAATTGTAAAAATTACAAAGAAGACAGATGTGAAGATATATATTTTCCTAATAATAAATATTGAAAATTATCTATTTTATCTCTCAAACTCAGGCACAAATTATATTGACCTTTTTTCTTTCCATACCTTTGCACATTCTAGTTCCTTAGTGGGAATCCCCTCCCTCTCTTCTTTACCTGATGAACTTACTCTCATCCACTGACACTTCTAGACGATACTCAAAACCTCCTTTTTTTCCCACTAGTGTACATTCCTTGGGGGGACTCTAGTTCCCTGGTTTCAATGGAATCCAGGCTCTGAAAGGGAATCAAGGAGAATGTAGGGGTGTCCATTCACGCTAAAAATGAGGTTTGTACATGTGCTTACATATTCATATTTGTGCCCACAGACATATATACACACACACAAGTATATATAAACGTACAGAAGTAACCGCAATTAGCGCTCATCATCTCCTTTACCTGGAGGACTATGTGATATGGCCACCCCCACCTGAATACCATTTCAGAATATGTTTTACTTTGTGACATCTGTTTCCCATCTACATGACCCTTGATGCTCATCTTAGACAGATTTCATCTCTATAGAAATGCTGAGGAAGAAATAATATTTTGTAATATACTGTAATCTGTCCATATTAGAGCCATGAAATTGCAGTTCCCCACGAGTAATTTATAACTAATCCAAGAAGCAGCCCGAACACTAAAGGACCAAGGGCTAAAGGCATCTCAAAACACCCGGCCATTGGTGTTAGTTACTGTCTGTTAGCAGGCTTTGCTAATTCAACCAAGATTACTTGTACAGATGGTTATTAGAGACTTGGAGAATTCCACTGAACATTAAGCTGCTGTGCCCTGCTCATTTCAGTCAACTCTCCTAAACGTCGGGGTTTTTCTGACAGAAAATGATCTCATTGATCCGTGAACAGTTAATTATCCAAAGTACTAAAGGCAGCTACTCAGACCAAGGCTCATTTTGCTTTGGCCTTCATCCCATCAGAGCTTGGAAAAATGACTGAGCTTTTAAGGGACAAACTTCCCAGGCAGGCAGCATTAAAAGACAGTGGACTGAAGATCTATCTTTCCAGCCCCACTCATTCTCAACAAGCAGAGCTGTAGAAACTTCGCTCTGTGATGTTCCCTAGAGTATTGTCTGCCCTACAGGAAAAATATTAGCATCACCTTCAACAGCTGGGCCTCATGCTGATTGCCGTTCTAAAAGCAGAGTATTATCGTAAGCTTCCTGTCAGGTATCCTCAGAAAGGGATTATACAACTTACACACGATGGAACCACCACTGCACACCACACACACACACACACACACACACACACACACATCCAGCCACATACAACCCAAAGGCATAAACAGTATCCAAAGAGCTCATTTATAACCATACCTTGGGCTGCAGGCTTACTTAGCCTTTGCTCCATAAAATTTCAAAATCCATTCAGTTTGGCTGCTTTTCCGTCAAATGGGAAGAAAACCGCTTAACCTAAGACTTTAAGCTTTAAATCCCCATATTCCTTCTCTATAAGAGAGAAGTGAGAACTCTGTCCCTTTTGGTTTTACCACATTGCTAAATTGCCCATTAAAAAAGCTGATTTTTCTTTTGGAAAAGGACAGATTAAGAATAAATTTTTCAAAGAAAATAAAATCAAGCAGTCGGAGAGAATCTCCCTAACAAGTCTTGGGTGTTTTTGAGGGACAGGGAAATTCACAGCAAGGGGGCAGAAGAGCCCAAATCTTTGAAGCCGTGTGATTAATCCACTCGGGCTAGGATGGAGAAGCCCCCCCAGCCCCCAACCGGCAACCCAAACCCAGGGGCTGCCTCTGCTTGCATCCTAATGTCCTCCAGCCTGAAAGATGCAGTGGGAAGGGATTCCCTTTCTGTGCAGCCTCTTTATTCTCGTCCATTCATTCATCCTCACTTATTTGGTTTCCAAGTCAGTAAACCAGATGTCTACAGGCTGGAATACCTGTCTCTGCCGGGAAGGAAGCTTCCGCTAGGGAATTTACCATAACACCTTTTAAAGTGAATAAATGTTTTGCAAACCCCTCTGGGAAAATTGTATTAAAAGGAAGAACAAGGAGGGGAGCTGGGGGGAGTATTGCAGTTCCTCCCCGTGGCTTTAGGAAATCTGCAGTGTCATGCCTATTTCATCCCAACCTCACTGCTTGAGGCTCCACTCAGGGAATTGGTTGATTCACCTATAATCAACTCAAATTGGCAACTGCCTGGAATAACAGTAAAAGATAAATACCTGCAGCCTTCCACACCTTTGCTTCAGCTTCTTTGAGGCTTCAGCTCCACGCCCACCCCAGGCCGAGCCCCTGTTACTTTTAGTTCCTTCTATTAACTGAACTAGAAATAATATTCTAGGGTTGTTTCTGTTGTTGCTGCTTTGAGTTTGTGAGTTAAATAAATGATTTGGGGACTATCTAAGAACCACATGCTGAATTCTAAACTAGAAAAAAAATTGTAATAAACACTTCACTCTTGTCAGAAGAAAAAGGCTACATTATCTCCTTAGGTTTTTAGACTAAATATCAGTGGTTTTTACAGTGACTCTGTTCATCCCCAAGTAATCAAAATAGGTTTATTTGCTCATTATCTTTTAAAAATTTAATTATTCCAGAGCCTTACCCATTGTACTGTTCATTTGTATTTCAATCAGTGGCCTTAAAATTTCAGTGAAAATCAAATCTTAATTTTTTTTCTAATTTGTCAGGATCTTTGTTGAAAATTTTCACGAAGGATGGGGAAGTTATAGGTATTACAATATAGAAAGAAAAGTTAATTCCCTGTAAACTTTATTTGTTCAACAAAAAAAGACTGAGAAACTAGAATACATGACTATGCTAAAATGTGTGTGTGTGTGTGTGTGTGTGTGTGTGTCTGAGGTACAAAGATAAACACAACAACAAAGTTCTCAGAGAACTTAAATTCTAAAAAGAAAGATGTTATGTATACATTTTACTGTTACACAAGAAAAATATGCTAAGGACCTAAAGAAACATAAGCAATGTGCTATGAGAACCTTTTGAGTTAGTTATTTCCATCTGTGGTGACAGAAAAAGCCAAGAAGGCTTCAGGGAGAAAATGGCATTTGATGCAGGTCAACAGACGGGTAGAATTTTGATAGAGATGGAAAGGGGAATCAAGATGGAAGAAATGGAGTGACCAATGGCATAGGGGACAAGAAGGTTCTGGTAACATCCAGGAAGTGGTCAGTGGTCCAGTGTAGTCAATGCACAGGACACAGGACTCTCAATTTTAAACGTGGAATACCAATTAATATATAATGATGCCTTCCACAATTCATTCCCTCATTCATTTCAGCAAATATTTACGAGGTGCCCACTCTTCTTGGCAGGGACTTGAAAGGATATTAAAAAACAATACTACACAAGTGATTCTGCTATAATTTTTGACAAGGCCCTTCCCCAGAGTTGTTGATCAAAAATCACCATTCCTGCCTTGAGATTACAATAATATCATAGTTGATGTTGCTAAAACATTCTATGTTTAATATAATGTTTGTGAAGACGTTTCATCATTCCAAGGGAGCAACAGAACAGCCTGTTGTAAGAAACTGATTCAAAGCACAAATTATCACTGCATAAAGCATTCATACCATCACAACCATCCTGACTACATGCAGTTGTACCTCCTAAAGTATCGTCTAAGGAGTTGGAAGTTTAAAGTGTGAAGCTTAGCCATTTAACTTTGAACTAGCCACCACATAGATTCACTTAAAAGCCAGAAATGCCCATTTCATCTGAAGGGAAAATAAATAATGTCCTCAAACAGTAGTGTTCAACTTTGTAGATAAAAGATAGATAAAAATACATGGGGTTAATGTAAGGATAAATGAGGCAATATATGAGAAGTAATCTGTAACCCACAAAGCATAAACAAATATTAGCTGATTTTTACCACAGAAGTCAGTCTTTGCTGCTGAGTCAGTGCCACTAGAACCCTTTCGTTGAAAAAGGTCCCAGCATGCACCATAGGGCATGCGTCATATTAAGCCAAGTTGGAAGCCTCTCAAAAGTTATTTCTTGGATTTCAGAAGATCATCACCAATAAGTCCAAGTAAATAGTAGCAACTGCAGCAGCAGTGAAACTGAGACAATAGCTTTGAGAAGCTGCGAACATCTGCAGGTTGGTAAGGAGCTTCATCAAGATGCATCCTTGCCTCTAATATTGAGATCATGTCATATGGCCTCCATTATGAACATTAACCCAAGTTAAGGTATAGCTGCAAATGGTCACTTCCATCCAAGCACCTTGACAACAGGCTTGTCATTTGAGGTATTATCTTTGGTTTAAAGCATTCTCACATTCATATGTTGGCTATATTATCTGAGCCACCAAATAAAGCAAGGACATTACGTCAGCATAACTCATTACAACATCATAATGGCTGAAACTGAGTTACCTAATATTTTCCTAAACCATCTTTGCTGGTCAAAAGTTATTAAAAACCAACAGTTATTAACTGCTTGTTCTGTGCCAAGCACTCTAATTGGTATTTACACATTAATTATCTCATGTCACATCCAAAAGACAAATGTATACCAAGGGGTATATAATTAAATGTAATACTTTTGTTTAAGTTGTTATAAATGTAAATGTCTGGCTGAGACTAACCCAACATCTCTTGATCTCTTTCCCCAGCATTTTCCAGGACTTTTAGGGGTTATCTGTTGAGAGACTAGAGCAGAAGTGAGGCTGAAGCAGAGTTGCAGAGATTTCAGACTGCTCCTCTGGGAGACTCAAGAAGGAGGGTCAGCAAAAATGATTACCGAGGGCAAATAGAAAGGATTCATGTGACCAACCTGACATCACGGCTTCTTCCAGGATGAGGATAATAAAGGACACAGCATCAGGATTCTCATGCCTTCCTCTCTGCAAGAAGAAAGAGAGAGCTGAAACAATCACAACGAACATATTACATAGCATTCAAATTCAAAGGGTGCAACTCACTATGGCACATGGCTTCTCCAAATCCACATGGGTGTGGAAGGACACAGACGGACATGCGATGGACACAAAGTTTTAATTCACTTTATGAAAGAGCTTGATTTTCCTTGAAAAATCCACATCAATGGAATTCCATTGGTTGGCATTACTAGAATAAGGAGGGATATCTCCTGGTTTGTAGATATTGACAAATAGGTCTGAGGATTTTAAATTATTATTAACTAATTTCTCTCTTTTATTATTCCTCACAAAAGACTTTCTCTTTCATCTTCAAGCCAACACTAAAATTTCAACTCCCCTATGAAGACCTGCCTCAAAAGTCATAAAGCCAAAAACTATATGATAATACCCCAGAACCCAAAGTATGTAATGCTACTATCATAACAAGGTATTTCCTTATTATTTGAACATTTTAAGTATTTAGCCTTATTAGAGAATAGATTTGAACAAATGAGATCATGCATGGGAAAACATTCTGTAACTGCAGAACATAACGCAAACCTAAGAGATTAGCTCCCTTCCTATCCCCCACGTTCTTCAGATAAGACAGACTCACAGTAAACAGGGATAAAATCTGTCTGCCCTTCTTGTAAATAACATAATGTCCCAATTGCTGTCATAGTCACTACTACTCTATGCTAAAGCTTTATGGTCGCATTCAAACTAGGTATGCAGTCCACTAACATAATTAGACAGAATTACACAAAATCGTCAACATTCAATCATTTTTAACCTACAAGAACAGCCATTTCGTGGTTCAACCAAATACAAAGCATTCGTTTTACTTTTAAGATCCTGAAATTACAGACATCACAAATAATTTGTTAGGATTCTGATAAGATTTACATTTATAGAAGATCAATAAGAGCTATACCAGGACTGAGGGTCCTCCATAAGAATTCAGAAGGAGATAGGAAAGGGGCAGTTTTTCTGGTTGAGACGGACTGAAACCTACATACCAGGAGGGGACGAGCTGTGTTGAGGAAACCCCAGGTATAATGCATCTTATACTGTGATTAGGAGACATGCTGCTATCATCCTGTAAAAGGGTAGTGCCTCTTCCTCTCGTCTCAGAATTTCAATGAAAGCCCAAAGCTGAGGATAATAGGTGCTAAGAACCCCGACATTCTGAAGTGAACTGCCAGGCATGTTTCTGCAGAACTTACCAGTCACGCAGCTATTACCTGCTACTCCCACCAGCCTGTGTAATAGGTTAGAAATTGTAGAATTCCTACAGGTTACTGAGCTGCTGGCCTAGCAATGGTTCTCCAACCAAGTGGAGGTTGGAAAGGTGAGGAGGCATTCTGGGGAGTGTTATTGGCATTCAATAGGCAGGACCCAAGGATGTTAAAGATCCTGCGGTGTAAGGGAGAGCCCTGCACAGCATAGAATTTTCCCACCCAAAATAGCAATAAGTGCTCCCATTAAGAAATATTGGCATCAGGAATTCCCTGGTGGTCCAGTGGTTAGGACTCCGAACCTCCAATACCTGGGTCCGATCAGGGAACTAAGATCCCACAAGCCGCGTAGTGCAGCCTGAGAAAAAAAAACAATATTGGTATAAATTTTAAAAGGTGAATCTTGCCATTTGTGACAACATGGATGGACTTTGAGGGTATTATGCTAAGTGAAATAAGCCAGACAGAGAAAGACAAATACCGTATGATTTCACTCACTTGTGGAATAATAATTAATTAATAAACAAAATGAACACACAGATACAGAGTAGTGGTTACCAGACAGGAAGGAGGGTGGACGGAGGGAGAGAGTAAAGGGGGTCGACTGTACGTTAATGGATGGAAACTAAACTTTCGGTCGTGAGCCCACTGTGGTGTATACAGAGGCCAAAATATAATGTTGTACAGTTGAAACTTATATAATATTATAAACCAATGTTACCTCAATAAAAAATACATACATACATAACATAAATAAGGGGCTTTAAAACATGAAATAAAAAAAAAAAGAAATACTGGCGTAAGGTGAAAGTCCTGTGGCTTCTCCACTCCCCTCTGAGGATGAGGCTATTCCCCTACCCCAAATCCAAATGATATGGGATTTAAGAAATTAGCAGTGGCTACAAAAGGGCACCTGACATCCATCCCCCAGGTGGACTCTACCACCTGATCTCCCTCTGTGCCCTTTTGAGCAGAGAATACAAGGAATTAGTTGTGGGAAGAGGCTGGCTGAGGAAAGGGGCAGCCTTGTAGTGGTCTGCCTTCCCACCTATAGATGTACCTGCTCTGGGCCAAATGGACACCATGGAAGTTAGCCAGGCTTAAGCTCTGAGGCCAGAGGGCTGCCCACTGGGCAATAAATGCATTGTCATTTGATGTCAGCCATACAGAGGACATGGCCAGCCAAGGATGAAACACAGCCCTCTCATAGAGAAGACGTGTGCCCCTTCCTCCATTCTTCCTCCCAAACCTGGGGAAAAGAGAAGCCCCAGGAGAGGGAAGCAAAGTAGGTACAGGAGTCAAGGAGGTGGAGGCACTGTGCAATTCTGGCAGTAGATACAACGCCACCACCACTGGATGCTGCCACCACTGCAGATGGACACTGATAGGGCTGTGACCACCAACAGATTCTAACCATGCCTTCATTTTTCTCTCCCCTATTGATTCTGTCCCATTGCTCCTAGCAGAACATCTATGTGGCTGAAGGAAACCAGAATATGCCACCCCAAAATATACCTCTTTGATATAAAAAAAAAATATTTAAAACTGAAGGCAGTTGAGCAGCAGCAAATGCAAGACAAGCTCGCTCTGTCCTCCCCCATTTCTGCCTAAAAGCAGGATATAAAATCTATCTGCCCAGAGACCCCACCAGAGAAACCTACAAACAAACCTCATTCGTTAGTTCCCTCTCAGATATTTACCTTCCCACTGTTTTCAGCCCTTCCCACAGTTTTAGCTCTTGGAAGCCTAAAATCACTTTCCTCTGTTCCTCTGTCTTGTCACTTCTCCGCAAATGTACTGTTCTTTGCTGAAGACGCTACGTAAGCCAGAATTCTAAGCCACCATCTGAGTTACTCTTTATAAAAGATACGCGCTGCACACATTAGTCAACTGTTTGCCTCTTGTTAATCCATCTCTTTTTAAAGAGCCCCAGCTGAAAACCTAAGAGTCCTGCCCCCCTCATATGGCCAAGCCAGGTTATGTGAACCCTGCCCTGGTTCCAGGGGTGGACAGAAGGAAGACAGGCTGCAGTTACGTTCACTGGGGTTCCCTC
Organism: Neophocaena asiaeorientalis asiaeorientalis; assembly: GCF_003031525.2. NCBI lineage: Eukaryota > Metazoa > Chordata > Mammalia > Artiodactyla > Phocoenidae > Neophocaena > Neophocaena asiaeorientalis. Next base: position 5,212,836 of record NW_020173108.1, read on the forward strand.
TGCTTTGGAAAGATGAATGTCTACCACACTGTTGTTTTTGAGAACCTACTCGGCATCTTTAAAGAGGTTAAATGGCTTGCTCTGGCACTGTGAGGTGGAACAGGAATCCAGACTCATGTCTCAGCCAACTCCGAAGCCTGTGACCCTAATTACAGTGAGAACTAATTCCCCGTGTGAGCAATTACTTGCCTTCCTGCCAGTATGAAATGGGAGTGAAGGGAGTGACTGTCTCCAAGGTCGCTGTCAACCATGGGCTCCTTAAGAAAGTATTTCATATCAAGTCCCAGGACCCTCACTCTCATTTTAGGTGTTTCTTCCAGCTTTCCTCACCTCCTATTTTCCCTGCGTGCAGCCAGTTCCTATTCAAACCAGGTAGTGGTTTGACCCTCCAGGTCAGTGTTTCTCAAAATGTGGTTCTCAGAACAGCTGAGCCTCATCCAGGACCTCATTAGAGATGCCAAATCTCAGACCCCACAGCCAGACCTACTTAAACAGAAACTGGAGGTGGGGGAACAATCTTCGCTTTAACAAGCCCTCCACATGACTCTGATGGAGGCTTAAATTGGAGAACCACTGCTATAGGTCTCACAGCTGTTCTAGATGCCCTACCTTCTCAATGTAGGTCCTCGCATTGGAGCAGCCATTTGTCTTCCTCTCATTAAACCCCACTCCTCTCTCAGACAGTCACTCACCTGCTTCACGAAGCATCCCCAGCCTGCACACGGGAAATCTCTACCCTAAAAAGGCTGTATGAATTTGTTCTTACCTATAAAGTCTACATCAAGCCACAAAATCTTCAGAGATTTAAAGCGAACATTCCTCTAAAGAAAATGTGCGCGTGTGTACAATACTGTATTTTGACAATCAAAGGTGGGATAGATGCCATGATATACCTTGAATTATGAGGCCATGGAGAAAAACTATGTGTTTTCTGTATAGCACTGAAGACATCAGCAGTGCTTGACAAACATGTTTTAAATGCTCATCTACTTATCAGAATAGTTGAATCCTGACTATATTGTTGAGTAATTGCCTATCATAGGCTTTCCGTGGGTACAGACTTCACTCACATTACGATGAAATCCGTGGAAAGGTGAGATGATAAAAAACAGAATGAAAATTTTATAGCTTTCTATAAATGCAGATTCATACCCCTAGGCAAAGCTTCACACAGCTCTTTTTTACCAAAGCAAAATGAGACTCCTCAGTTTCCATGGATTTATGATTCTCATGAGTCTTGAGGAAAACATTCCAGTATTCTTCCCCAATGAAATTTTACTTCATAATACCTCAAAAAATGACTTTTTTCCTACTTCTAAATAGCTTGCACACACCTTTTGGTAGGTTAATTTCTTTATTAATAACATTTAATTGTTCTTATTACTGAAACTATATATATTCACTGTAAAAATGATAATTTCCTTAAGTCAGTATTTTGTGTTTATCTTTTCTTTTTATAATTCAGTTTTACAATTAGTAGAATTTATCAGGTGATGGAACGATTTGAGAGAGATTAATGCAAGAAAGCAATCTTGGATTCTCTTTCTCTAATGCCAGAATGGCAACCTCTATCCTTATTTTTTTTTAAGATGCTGGTTACCAATATTTAATAAAATGCTCACTGTATTTCAGTGAAACTTTATGGTCAAATTAAGTAAAATATAGTTATTTAATATGCATTTAATATCTCCCTGCATAATAGAGTCAAATTTTTGTCCAAACTTAAGTCAGTGAGAACAAAACTACCTGCCCCTCTGCCATTTTTCCAAGGACTGAAGTCTGTTTCATGGATGATCTAAGAGCAAGGAAAGAGAGAGGGTGCAGAAGATTTAGTGTCTAGTCATGAGTGATCCAGTGTAGCTACATGATAACTCCTCCCTGCTGTTCACCATTTATATTACTGCAATCTATCTTTGATACAAAGAGAGCATCACCCCACTCCCTATGTTAGCACTAAATAGACTAGAAATTCAAATTAGATAAGAACAGGGTTAAACTATAAGGTTTCTCATAGGTAATTTTTCATATTTGTGATAAGAAAATGTATGTGATGTATTAGGTCCCGTAATCTAGATATATCTAATCATTCTTTGCTAGACATAACATGTTATTATTGATTCAAAGGTAATAATCCATTAGATCACAAATATAACAAAACTTCCAAAAAATAAACATAAAATAATTAAGCCTAATACTCACGGAGGGGAATGTATTTTCGAATCTTTATTTTTTAGCAAACACAGAGCTTCTGCAGCAAAAAGCCTAAAGCAAAACAACTCTGTCAGATTAGGGGGCTGGCAACAGTAGCCCCTCAGAGGGCTACAGAGAGCAGCTCAGGCTGAAGGGTTTTATTGCTTCATTGCTTCATTGCTCTGAGGTCACACCAGGAGCACAGTTGAGTGGCTTTTCAGTAAACTCTATAGCTCTTGGTGGAGATTACAGGTGAGGAAAAGAGAGTTAGTCTAAAATATAGCTGAGGTGGCAAACAGGACTCGGGACTCTTATGGAAAATAAAGAGTGCTCCGTTTCTGCTACCTGATACAGCAGGCAGATCTTAATAATTCCCACTTTCTAATGTTAATGCCTTTGTGAAAGCTCTTCCTCTTGAGTGTAAGACCCATGACTTGCTCCTAACCTATTATATATAGCAAAGGTGATGGGCTGTCACTCCCATCATCATGTTACATGATTCCATCTTAGCAAACAGAGAGATTCTCTTGCTGGCCTCAAAGAAGCAAGCAGCCACATTAGAAACCAGCTATGAAGAAAGTCACATGGCTGAAGATAACTGCAGGTGGTCTCTAGAACCCAAGAGGGCCTCCAGGCAGGAGCCACTAAGAAGCAGGGGTCTTCAGTCATTCAGACACACAAAATGAATTCTACGAACAACTTGAATGAGTTTGGAGCAGATTACTCCCAGTCAAGCCTCCAGCTGAGAGTACAGGCTGGCCAACACCCTGACTGCAGCCTTGTGAGGGCCTGAGCGGAGGGCCCAGCTAACCTGTGCACAGCTTCCTCACCCACAGTAACTGTGAGATAATACCTGTGTGTTATTTTAAGCCACTGAGTTTGTGGTAACTTGTTATGCAGTGTAGAAAACTGATATACTGAGTCAACATGGAATCTTTCTACTTTGAATCAACCAAGTTTAGCTGACCTCCTTCCCTCATTTATTTGTAATGATCCCAACCCTCACTAAAGGGGGCCTGGTACTTAATCTCTGTGAGGTTTTCTTCAGAGAGGTCTCAAGGTTTAAGTGAACAACCACAGATACTTCTCTTTTTTCTTTTTTTTTTTGCCACTGAACTGTATACTTAACTTTTTTTCTATTTTTACATTTTTCACTCAATATTTTTTTTATTAGAGTATAATTGCTTTATAATGTTGTATTAGTTTCTGCTGTACAGTGAAGCGAATCAGCTATATGTGTACATATATCCCCTCCCTCTTGGACCTCTCTCCCCCCCATCCCACCCATCTAGGTCATCACAGCATCCCAGGGCATCCCTGTGAGTGTGCTCAGTTCCCTAGGGTGTCCCAGCACACAGGTTAAGAACTGTGGTGTTAACACATACCTAAACCTCTTCCTTTCTCTTACATCAAGCTACTTCGAGCCTCTTCAATAGCTTCTCTGGCTTCCTTTCTAGAATTTCTCCTCCACGATTTCTTTTCTGAGTAGCCCCAGATTGCCTCAATAAGACATAAATATATATACAACCATGCATCCCATAGTAATACAATCATTCAGAGGCCTTTATTCTGGTGAAGAACTCATTTCCTTTGTCCTCTAGGTTCTTTAAAGGATTTAACTCCTTTTGAATATTTTAAACACCAAACTGAACATAACATAATTAACATATTAAAACACATCTCCTCACAACACCTGTAAACAATGGGAAGCTCAAGGAATAGTCTCTGTTCCCACAAAAATAATTCTGTTTACTGTGGAAGCCAGTAATCTCTTCTGCTAGCATTTTGCTCTTAGATAGTACCTTAAGGCTTAACTGTTCAATTGTTTTTAAAATCATATTAACAGTCTGAATCATTACAAACTGTTTTTTAAAGGGCAACATTTTAGCCCATTATGGGAATTTCAAAGAACTATGACAAAAACCAATACTTTTATTCTAATGAAAATTAAATAGTCATTAGCTTTCAGAGAAGGATAGACTAGAAAGCACCTTCTCATTGTGAGAATCAATCGTGCACCTCCATTTCTCCAAATCTCCAGTCACCTTCTGACTGCTCATGTGACACAGAGTTAGCTAGCGGCAGGAGGGATGCTGTCATAGCCCATTACCAACACCACACACACAGCGAAACAGAGCCGGCTGCAGCCTGGCATTCCATCCCTCAAAGTGAGAATTAAATCAAATTGAATTTGCTTTATGCAGAGGTAAAATCATACAGTAGGTCTGTGGCCACCCCCTCTCCTCCAAAATAAAAATGTCAGGGTTTCTTATCAATGACTTAAACTAAACCTCTGCTTATCTACATTCTTAGCTAATTACAAAATTAGAGATCCCACCCCTGCCACCACCAACCCCGAGGCCCGTCTTCTATGGTGACATAGCGCCATCTAGTGCTAATATCATCTTAGGGGTATTTAAAAGCACACGAATACGGGGCTTCTAAAAAGCAATGGTAAAATAAAATAAAATCGACAAGTATTCACTGAGCACCTACTATGAAGGTATCATGTGCTGTTTTTTTCTTCACGACTCTGCAAAAGCTTTCTGAGGCTTGAGTCGCCCTAAGTTTTGTGGAAATGGTTTCTATTGCGGTAGGAGGGAAAAAAGAGATGCTCTGTTGGAAGTTTTGCAGAGGATTCTATCAACATTAACTGTAAGCGTGGAGGTGGCCATCAGGCTGCTCAGCTTGAGCAGATCCATGATTACATTTGCTGCACCTCTTCCCAGAAAAATATGTGGCTACTTAGCATTTATATTGCACTTTCCATCTCCAAACCACTCTACAGAACCTGTCTGACTAATTCCCCCAGCGCCCTGGCAAAGTAGTTATTACCCTATACTATTAGCTTCTTTATGAAAGCTTTTGATGGCCATTTCCACTGCGTGTTAGTGAACTGCATTTGCCAAAGAGAATTTCTCCAAAGACTCATGTCCAGAATCAAAGAACAATTACCACCTGAAACCTTAATGTTTCCCCTTTTTTTTTCCAGGGGAAAAAAAACACATAATTAAGGAGTGAACATATTGTCCCTTTCCCATTCAAGATAAGACTGTCAGAACAAAGGAAAGCATTATATCATCAGTGTGAGACTTCTCCCTAATCTCCCATCACTACTACCACGCCAGAGACCTCTCCTCTAAAACAATAACATCGTTGTGTCCTAAAATAAAGAAAACCCAGGAGACAACAGGAGGACTTTGTAAATTAGTATTCTGTGATAAATTAAAAACCTGACCTTTTTAATCTAAATTCTAAGCATCTGTCATTCTTAATCACATTTCATAAACCGGCTATTCCTTACAACATTTCAATTAGTGGTATAATTTACTGCAAAAAAAAAATGGTTAAGAACTTGTGTTTTAATTAGTTAAGTCCACTACCCAGACGTTCAGGACCTGCAGGCCAAACCTGCCTTGGTTAATGTTCCTTAGCTGGTGACAGGGCCCTACAACTGGGATGATAACCTTCGGGGTTATAAGCTCAGTGCCAACCCTGACTTCTGACCTGGGCCCCAGAGTGGGTTGGAATGGCAGTGACCCCACAGTTCCCCCCACTGTCCGGCACCCAGTCTGCTTCGTATCCATAGGCAGTTGGAGACCCTCCTGTCTCTGACCTGCTCTGACCCTCGCCCAACAGCGCTGCTGCAATGAACTCAATCCGACCCCTGGTGCATTCGTCAAGACCAGGTGCAGCTCCAGCAGCGCGAGGTCATAAAGGTGAGCATCACCTGCACCCTCAGCCCTTATAGACTCCCTGGGGACAGAGGCCACCAGGTGGGTGACTCAGACAATCCTGGGCTGCCGCCAAGATGACGTGGACCCTGCAGCACTGACCATGGGCCAGGCCTGTGGGGCCTCCTCCTGGCTCCGTGGAGGGAGGGCTGTTGCCAGAGGTGCCCGTGTCCATAGGCAGAGCCCGAGGAGGTCAGAGCTTGTCCACCTGGCACAGAGGAGGTAGAAGGATAGGAGGAGGAAGGAGAGAGGATGCAGGAGGAGGAGGAAGTCAAGGTGGTTGGAAGTAGAGGCGGAGGATAGAGGGCTCCAGGAGGAGAGATGCGGAGGATAGAGGGCTCCAGGAGGAGAGATGGACAGAGGAGGAGGAGGTCAAGGGGCAAGAGGAGGAGGAGAGGCAGGAAGAGGAGAGAAGATGAAGGGAGTTGGAGGAGTGGGAGAGGCCAGAGCTGGGAGCAAGATGAAGAGGACATGACGGAGGAGGGGAGGAGGGTGACCAGGGGACGGAGAAGGCAGGGCTGATGGATGGAAGGAAGAGGTGGAGGGAGGTGGAGGGAGATGGAGGAGGGGGGAAGGTGGAGGACCAGGGGATCCAGGCCAGCCCAGAGCAGCTGTATCAGCATCAGGTTGAGGGTCCACGGAAAGGCTGTACCCAAGTGAGTCCCTGGCTTGGCCATCAGACCCAGAGAACCTCACAGAAGCTGGGTGAGGCCTACCATGGGGAAATGGCTTCAAACTACAAAGGCTTCGGGTTAGCATATGAAACCTCCTGGCACTGCTAACTAGCAGGGGGAGGGGAGGGGTGAGGGCCGGTCGGGGTTTGGGGACCAGCTGGTCCTGAGGGTCCTGAGGGTCCGGTGTCAGGGCCCAACGCCTGCCAGGCTACATCTGCCTCTGGTCACCTTCCCCTGCCTGGTGACAGGACCCTCCCCTTGGGTACCTGACCTTCGGGGTTACAGGCTCAGTGCTGACCCAGACCTCTGGCCCAGGCCCCGTTGTGGCTTGCAATGGTGGCGACCCCACAGTTCCCTCTGCTGCTGAGCACCCACTCTGCCTCACGTCTGTAAGTGTTCAGAGGCCCTCGTGGGCTCTGACCTGCTCTGATGTTCGCCTGCCCTGTTCCATCTCTCCTGCCCCATCCCTGGGTGCACTTCCATCGAAGAGGCTCAGCTCCACCAGCGAGAGGTCGTATAGGTGAGCATCACCTCGTCTCTTCTGGCCGCGTTTGGGACAGAGGCCACCAGGTGTTGACTCCATCCTTCCTGGGATGCGGCAGAGGTGACGCTGAGCTCCCAGTATTGAAGGACAACCAGGCCCGTGCAGCCCCCTCCTGGCTCCATGGCGGAGAGGGCTGCTGCCAGAGGTGCCCGTGTCCGTGTGAGGAGCCCAAGGTCAGAGCTTAGCTACCTGGCGCAGTGGAGGAGGAGAGAGAAAGGATGCAGGAGGAGGGGAAGGAGGGGATGGATGGAAGATGCAGAGAACAGATGGCTCCAGGGGGAAAGCTGGACACAGGAGGATGGAGGCAGGAGGGGAGGTGAGACAGGGAAAGGACAAGGAGCAGGAAAGGTAAATGGCAGAGGAGGTGGAAGACAGCATGAAGGAGGAGTGGGGGAAGAAGGAAGCGTGGCTGAGGTAGAAGGAGGAGTAGGTCTGGGAGTGGGGCAGACGTGGAGGGTGGAGGATGGAGGGGTAGGAGGGTGGAGGCGAGGGGCTGGCCGAGGACAGTGTAGCAGCTGAGGGAGGAGGAGGTAGGATGGAGAAGTGATGGAAGATGACAGTAGGAGAGGAGGATGCAGGGGATGAGGTGTGTGGGTGGAGGAGGGAGACCAGCAGAACAGAGGAGAGCGGGGGGAGGACGTCAGAGCGTCGGCAACGCCAGAGCCCAGTGCTCACTCCAAGCCCTGTGCTTGTGCCCTGGATCCTAGAGATGTCCTGTCCGTCCGGCCCCAGATCAGAGAGACTGGCCACATGCGGACCTTTGGCCTGTGGGCTGGGGTGGGGACACAGGGCCTCACTCGGTGCAGCGCTTTGCCCCCAGTGCTCTCGATGAGTCACCAGCCCCACACACGCCACCTGTGTGCCCTATGGGTTGGGCCTTCTGTGCCTGTCCAGGAACAAGTGGGTGCCTCTGTGTCAACGGGGGAAATGAGGCCCTTCCCCCTTTGCCTTGTTCAGAACTGTGGACCGAGAGATGGTCTCAGCAGCACAAAGGCTGCCTGACGTCAAATATGTCATCCTTTTCCCAAACCAACACATTCCTGATCAGCTGGTGTGTTGTCTGAGCTGATTCACCAGCTAGAATCAGCTGCGAGTTAAGTCGAATGGAGTAGGTATGAGCATCTTGTCCTAGAGGCCCCTGGTCCCCAATCCCTGCTCTGCTTCCCGAGTGGGGCCATTCTGGGTGGGTGAGTGGTCCTGGGAAGAGCCTAGCGGGCAGGAGCCCGGCGCCACCCTGGCAGTATTTTAATCTACGTGCAGTCTCTCAGCTGCCACCTTCAGGGTCTCCTAGGGCTGAGACGGTGGGGAATCTGGCTTAGAGAGCTCTTTTTCTTAAACTCAACACATCATCAAATTTAGCTGTTAAAGTATACCATTCAGTGCAACCATCACCACTATTTCCACATCTCACTACCTCGTAAAAAATCTCTTATTCATCAGCAGATACCCACCACCCCTTCCCCAGCCCTGGGGACCAATGATCCAGTTTCTGTCTTGGATCTGGCGATGCTGGACATTTCAGATCAATGGAATCATACAACATGCGGTCTCTTGGGTCCTATTTCTTTCCCTGAGCGTCATTTCCATCCATGTTGTAGCCCAGATCGTTATTTCCTGCCCGCGGTACAGGAGGGTTCCAATCTCTCCGCATCCTCGTGTTACTGGTAATAGCCATTCCGTGGGCGAGAAAGTGGTGTGTCCTGTGTTCTTGGTTTGCATCTCCCTGATGGCTGGTGAGGTTGGGCAGCTTCTCCTACACCTGTTGGCTTTATTCTCTAAAGCTGGGTAGACTTTGGAGAAAGGCCTATTCATGTCTTCTGCCCATTTTCTAATTGGGCTGCTTCTTTTTATTGTTGAGTTACGAGTTTTTATATATTCTGTATAGTAGGCCCCTTATCAGATAGGTGATTTACAAATATTTTTATCGTGTGGGCTATCTTCTCATTTTCTTGATGGTGTCATTTGAAGCACAGAAGTTTTTCACTTTGATAAAGTCCAGTGTATCAATTATTTTCTGTTGCTCGTACTTTTTTTTTTGGCCACGCCACAGGACATTTGGGATCCTGGTTTCCCCACCAGGGAATCGAACCAGTGCCCCCTGCCGTGGAAGCGCAGAGTCCTAACCACCAGACCGCCAGGGAATTCCGCTGTGGCTCGTACTTCTGAAGCCTGAGCAAAACGTGATTCCCGGAAGCTGCAGGAGCCCCTCCCCAGCCAGCAGCTGCCCTCTCCTTTCCTCAACGCCCGAGACCAGGAGCACGCCCCGCTGCGCTGAGGCTCAGCACCTCACCTGGGCCTCCTGGCCCCCTTCTTGTTCCTCATCATCTCCTTGTGACAGAATTTCTCAGGCGGCTGGGAGAGGGGAGTCTGGAAGTGGAAGTGTTAGGAGGTGTGGGTGCAAACCATGACCAGCCAACTGGGATGCCACCCGCCTTGGTGGCACAGTTTTCTCCCCCTCTGATCAGACAGACCAGAGAGCTGCCAAAAGGGAGCCAACTTCAACTTGCTGGTTCCCTGAAGTTCTTTAGTGCACTGGAATATATGGACTTTTTTGTCTTGTAGCATCGGACATGGAGAAGCTGGAGACCCTGCTGGCCTTGGAACGAGCTGAAATAACATCAAAACACGAGCAGGCGAGGCTGCGGCAGAGATCGTAGACACTGAGAGCAGGTGCAGCCCAGGAAAGTGAGGCCTGGTGGGGATCACAGCCAGGTAGAACAGGTAAGGCCCAAGTGGGTATCGTCACCACTCAGAGCAGGTACATCCCCCAAGCAGGACTCATAGCAGCCCAGTTGAGATCGTGGGCCCCGGGAGCAGGTATGTCCCAGGAGGAATCAGAGTCAAGCATGAGCAGGGGAGGCCCAGGCCGGGATCACAGTCATCAGTAGCAGGTGAGGCCCAGGTGGGGAATGACAGCCAGCACAGCCAGCAGGAGCAGGTATGTCCCTGGTGAGATCGTAGCCAAGGAGGAGCAGGTGAGGCCCAGGTGGGGCCCATCACCAGGTATGTGTAGGTACAGCCCAGTGGGAAGCATAGGCAGCAGCAGCAGTTATATTCCAGGCGGGGATCACAGCCAAGGCTGAGCAGGCAGAGCCAGGGAGGATATCCTCACCAGGAGGAGCAGGTATGCCCGGGTCGGGGTCACAGCAAGCAGGACCAGGTGGCCCAGGCAGGATCCTAGCCAGGTGCCAGCAGGGGAGGCCCAAGCAGCTCCCACTCAAGCAGGCGGGTCTGGTGCTGAGCCCCTGGGACACAGGGCAGGGGAGCCATCCTGCCCCTCCTTTCCCCACATCTCTGGCCCTGGTTGCGCCCTCACCATGGGCCCATCTGGGTTTCAGGGACTCCAGGCAAGGGCTCCAGTGGATCCAGGGGAAGACACTGACCTCTCATTGTACAAAGTCACCGACAGGCTAGGATTTTTGCCGTTAGACATCGGCATGCCCTTCCTTCCCACCTCGGGGCGGGTTTCCATTTGCAGAAAGACCTCTCTGGAGGCGGGACCCATCGCCCTAGCTCAGAGTCTCGACCCCTGGTGGCCACAGCGGGTCGGAGTCTGCACCAGGCTGGAGATGAGAGGACTCAGGGAGGCGGTAGGGGCAGGGCTGCACGCCAGTCCAGGCCTGGGCCTCAGCCACGAGGCCACCACGCCCAGCCCTGGCCTCTGCCTCCGGGGTCAGAGGGAGGCCTCAGCCTGGTCAGCAGGCTCTGCAGAGCGTGGCCACAGCGTGAGGGGTGCCTGGGCCACAGGTCTCTGAGGATCCGGTGGGCCCAGCCAAGCAGCCACATGGGACGGTCCCAGAGGGTAGTGCAAGGTGTGGCCTCAGGCGTTGCAGGGATGGGCAGGGGGAGAGGGCAGGCAGGACCCGGCCTCAGAAGCTCACGGGAAGGTGACAGAGGCAGGAGAGTTTGCAGCGGAAAACGACCTGACCCCTCAGCCTGGGAGGACACTCGGGGAAGAAGGCCAGGCCCGGCCACGGTGTGGGGAGAGAGGAGGAGACGCGTGTGTACCTGGATGGAACTGGCCCGGGGCAGGCTGCGGGTGCTGGGCTCCTGAAGGGCGGCATCCTCTCTGCAGGAGGGCGGCCTGAACAGGGCGAGGCCCTGGGCAGCGACTCACCCGAAACAGCTGAGCCAGGGCCTCCGCTCTCCAGCAGGGCAGGGGCCGCGAGGGCACGCAGCCCACCCCCGAGCCAGCACACTCCAGGGGTCAGCCCCCACCTCCAGAGTCTCCTGGGCTGAGACCTGGGGGTTGATGGGGGTGGGTGGGGCCTTCCGGGCACCGGGCCTGGGGCAGGTCCTCACACTCTGCTTCTCTTGCCTTCCAGTCAGGAGGCGCTGCCTAGCCTCAGCACCCAGGGCCCCAGCATCGGTGGCCTCAGCACCCACTTGGCAAAGGTAAGAGCCCGTCCGTGCTGTACTGGCAAGAGGAGGTCATGGGCGCAGCTGCGGTTCCCTGCCACCCCTGACCCCAGAGCCGTCGAGGTGTCCTCGGGCTGGGAGGGGTCTGTGCCTCTCCTGGCCCTTTTGAGTTCATACCCATCAGGGCCACCCTAGGAAGCTGGCAGCTGGGCCAACACCACCATTTCCCATTTTCCATCCAAAAAAGCCCAGGAGATTGAGCAAGCCGACAAGTGGGTGAAGATGCTGTGGAACTGGAGTAAATACCAGGGCAGAGAGAAGGTAGAAGGCTGAGCATCCTGACCCTGAAAGGCGCTGGCCTGGGTGCCCCACAAGGCCTGGGGAGAATCCGATGCCAGAGCCGCAGCCAGCCCAGCCCAGGACCCGCAGGAAGGGAGCAGCTGGGGCCACGGTCCACTCTTAGTCTTGAGAGGCCAGGCCCAGGTCTAGGCAGACCCGGCTCCTCTCGAGCATCTTCCAGATGCTTCTCGCTCCGTCTCCTCCTCGGAGTCCTCCCCACCTGTCTCAGGGCTGGCTTCTCTCCCGTAGATGCAGTGGCGGGTCTACAAAGGAATCCCCCCCACACGTTCGAGGTCAGGTATGGTCTCTCCTGTTGGATGTGGAGAAGGTGAAAGCAGAGACAAAGGGAAATACCACGTACAGCCTGTCCACCTGCTCAGGGGCAGCACTGACAGGCCAGGCCATCAGAAGCTTGCGGGGAGGGCTGCACCTCGGGGACCCCTTGCCCATCTCCAGTGCTTTCCTAGCACCTCCCAGGCTCACAGCCCCCAGGCCCGCCTGGCAGGAAGGCCCTGCACAACCCCCCTGCTGCCCATCCCGTCTGGCCCAGTGCAGACACTGGATCCAGAGATGGATAGATGCCACCTGGAATCAAAATAAGCCCTCCCAGACAGCTGAGGTGGGGAGGGGCAGAGTCACACAGCAAGGGATAGAAACCAGGGGGGAAAGAGCAAGGAGACACCCACAGAAACCATGAAAGGAGAAGACAAAGCCAAACCTGAATCAGGACAAGAAACAGGTCTTTTCCCATCGCCCCAGAGAGGTCCCTGCACCCGGCCTGTTCCCACCGCTCAGCCCCGCCTCTCCACCGAGGGTACCCCCAGGTCACATAGCCAGGGGAGGCTGCTCTGTGTGCCCAGACCATGTAGGAGCAGCAGGGTAAATGCAGCAGAGTGGGTGTGACGGTGGTGATCACGCTTCTACAAGCAGCCCGAAAACACGTTAACCTAAGAAGCTAAGAATGTGGTGAACACCCACTGATAATTGTGGGACCACACCCAGAATCAAGCTCAGTCCCAAAGCTCTTAAATGGTCCCCCGAAAACCAGGCAGATACAGAGATCAAGATAATATGCGGAGGTCAAAAATGTCCCTCTATACGAACAAAAAAAGCTCTGAAACTGGAAACATGCTTGTCTGTTAGGCCTAAGGGGAGCCCCAAGGATACTTTTCGCCTTCTTAACCAGGGGTCTGAGAGGAGGGTGTCAGGGCTGTGGAGCTCCGCACTCCTCCTGGGCTGTTTCAGCGTCAGGGTGATGGGAGCCCGAGCCCCCCTGTTCCCCGGGGCCCTGAGTCTGGCTGGTGCCAGATTCACGCTTGGTAAACGCGGAGCAAGAGACTATCAGCAGCGAAGGTAGTGAGCCCTCGCCCCGCCTAGCCTGTTCCCGCCTGTTCGCTGTGCCACTCCGGCGGGTGTCAGGGAACAGAGGCCCAGCCGCCCTCCCTCCCCCCTCCAACCCCGTACCTGGGAGCAGCCTGCGGGGCAAGCTCAGGGCCGTCGGGCCCTGTCATCCTGGAAGGCCCCATGCTGGGGAAGGAGGAGGGGTCCAGCTGGCCTGGACGGTGCCTTCTTAACTGGCAGGGGTCTGGGCCTTGCACGTGGGCGTCACCCGTAACCCACCCCGGCTTCAGAAACAAGCAAAATGAGCTTTCTACAGAAACAGCTCACGTTCGGCGGTCCGCCCAGCGCCCGCTCTCTCGCGGTACTTGTGGCTGTCGGCACGGGTTCTGCCTGACGCGGGCCCCGCCCACAGGGGATGAAGGAGCAGGCCAGGCTGTACACCCCGGGTATAAGATAGACAGAGCTGGATGTGACCCGCGCTTTCTGAAATCACATCATGTTCCGGGAGCGCTACGGCATCAGGTGGGTTCCCAGGGCCCCCAGGGGCAAGGGCGAGGCCGTGGACCTGGGGTGGCGGGATGCCCGACCCCTGGCCTGGCTGAGCCTTGAGGGGGCGCTAGTGGGCACGTGAGGAGCAATGGCAGAGGTGTGGGGCACAGGGCAGGGGGTGGGAGGCCGAGGGGAGAGTGGGGGCCGGCCGGACAGGCTCAACGGGCCCCAGAGGGCCCCGTGGGAGAGGAGGGGCGCCAGGCAGCAGAGAGGCTGGACCGGAGCCCAGATGGACTGAATGCGGGTGGGAGGGGTCAAAATGATGCCCCATCTTGATGTTTTCAGTTATATATTTCTGCTCTTTTAGACCGTTTCCACCGTTTATAAAAATAAAGTGTGGGGCTTCCCTGGTGGTGCAGTGGTTGAGAGTCCTCCTGCCGATGCAAGGGACGCGGGTTCGTGCCCCGGTCCGGGAAGATCCCACATGTCACGGAGCGGCTGGGCCCATGAGCCATGGCTGCTGAGCTTGCGCGTCCAGAGCCTGTGCTCCGCAACGGGAGAGGCCACAAGAGTGAGAGG
>NW_020173108.1:5227141-5307839 GCF_003031525.2 Neophocaena asiaeorientalis asiaeorientalis
AAAAAAAAAAAAAAAAAAAAAAAAAAAAAACAAGGATTCTTTTCTTACACATGATCTGGACCCCATTGCTACACCTGAAGCATTTACTGTACTCCCCTAATACACAGCCAGGGAGCGGCTCTCCCAATCCCTCACTGCTTTCTGAACAATCTGTTCCAACCCAGGTAACTGTGTGTGGGGTGAAAAGCCTGACTGCCGAGGAGACCGTATGGGCGGGCAGGAGAACAGGTTCTGCCAGCAGATTCGAGGCACCCATGATTAGCCAGCAGGTCAAGCTCACTCTGGACCAAGAGATGCTCATCAGAGCCCTGACCCCAGAGAGAAGAGGGGTCTGGCCACAGCGGTGCTGAGATCAGCAAGGCCAACGTGGGCTGTGCTGCCCAATTGGTCACCCCGGACCCTTCACTCTCCTCTCACAATGAGATATCTCTACCAAGGGGGCTCCATGGGCACCGAAGTGGTGTGGCCCCATGTCTGCCTTGGCCAGGAGAGTATGTCTGTGTCTCTGCTGACCTCCAAGGCCAGGCCCAGGGCGAGTCAGACGCCACTGGCCCTTGGCACATCCATCACCCCACGGCCACCAGGCTGCAGGCCTCACGGAGATAGAAGCCCAGGGTGTGTGGGATGAGCCTGGTGGACCCCGACGTGCCCGCCACCCCTGCCCATCTACAGACCTGGGGACAAAATCTGGAAATTTTCGTGTAATGGGCCAGATGGTAAATATGTTAGACTTCAGGCCCAGGCACTGTCGTCCAAGAACGCAGCCTACTGGATACACAAACAAGTGGATGTGGCCATGTCCCAACTTGGGACCCTATCTTACACCTCTGGCTTGTTTGCAGGGTGGGGGGACTTGCTTGTCACAGGCATTAGAAAACCAGACAGTCAGGACAGGGTAAGGCCATGGACACTGGGGAAGAGGCCAGCCAGGTGAGAGAGAGGACACCTATGAGAGAAAGAACTGACAAGTACAACTGAATCTAAATGTAAAACTTTCATTCTGCAAAAGACACTGTTAAGAGAATGAAAAAGAAAGCTACAGAGTGGGAGAAAAGATTTGCCAATTGTATATCCACTAAAGGACTCACATGGAATCAGACGCAAAGTGCTGGCGAGGACGTGGAGCATCAGGAACTCTCGTCCAGCACCGGTGGGGATGCATATGGTACAGCCACTGTGGGAGACAGCTTGGCGGTTTCTTACAGAACTGCACATACTCGCACCATGTGCTCAGCAGTCACGCTCCTTCGTATTTACCCAAAGGAGTTGAAAATTTGCATCCACATAAAACCTGCATGCAATCTTCACTGCTTTGTTCATGATCATTAAATACTGGAAACAACCAAGATGATCTTCAACGAGGGAATGGATAAACCGTGGAATTCCATGAAATGGACTACGATTCAGGGACACAAAGGAACAAGCTATTGCTTCACTCGAGCATGGATGACTCAGACGCATTTTGCTAAGAGAAAGAATCCAGACCCATGTATGATTCCATTCATAGGACATTCTGGAAAAGGCACAGCCCCAGGAGGATAAGGATCAACGGCTGCTGGGGCTGATGGTCTGGGAGCTTGAGCTAGAGCGCAGATGCGGTGGCCCCTCCTGTGGATGAAAACCCACGGGGCTGTACGTCCCAGAGACTCAACTATAATGTGTGCAAGCTGCAAAAATAAAGAAAATAACTCGTCAAGCTGTATACCTGGGATATTTGCGTTTCATTGCATGTAGACTTTACTCCTGAAAAATATTTAACACCGAGGTACCCTGAAGACTTCACTGCTTTTTTGGCTTATTTCTTAAACACACCTGTTTTGTCGTGAGGGTTTGTCAGACAACATAGAACTAAGATCCTCAGCATGAAACAAGCACCCCTGTGTCCCCTTCCCCAGGCAGCAAGCCCTGTTCCATGTGCTGGCGGCCTACTCTATGTAGACACTGTGAGTGTACCCAAGCTCAGGCCCTGCCCCTTCCAGGGGGTCTTCACGCTGGTCAGTACACAGGCGCACAGGGTCACAGAGATGATACAGGGGGCTCCCCAGTCTCAGACTGAGACGGTAAGGCTGGGGTGCAGACCTCTGCTTTTCAGGACAGAAACGGCCCCCGACTCCTGGGTTGCACGAGCCCTGCGCTTGGCAGGGCTGCCAGGTGCTGGCCTCAGCAGAAAGTTTTTGTAACAAGTTAGCTCGAGGCCTAATAAGCATCGCTGTGGTCATGAAACTTGAGTTTTGATCCTGAAGATGCCATATTATTAATCGGAAACTTAGCAGGGATGGACGTTCCTAGTAACCTAGATGCCTGTGGGCCCCCACGGAGGTAGCTCTCACCCCACCTGCTCTTTCCAGAACATTCCCTCCAGGAACACCAGCTGAGAGGACCCCACGGGCTGCCCACAGTGGGGTCTTGGGCCAGTCTCCTGGCCTTGTGCCCTCCGAGGCCCGCACGGGCCACAGTCAGGCCCCCTGCCTGCTCTCACGGCAGGACCTCCAGACCCCATCACCCTGCATGCCTCGTCTGAGAAAGTAGACTTCAGGACAGCGCCCAGAGCCTCAGGCACGGAGCTCTCCCAGCCCAGAGGGCATCTCAGGTGGACCCCTCCAGGGCAGTGTGAGCTCAGCCAGGCGGGAGCCGTCTAGGAGATGAGGTGGGAGTGTGATGAGGGTGCAGAGGAGGGCTCCATGTGCGTCTGACTCTTGCAGGAGGTGGGCACTGCCAGGGCATGAAACAGGTTGTGGCCGTCCTGCTGATGTTCCTGAGCGAGGAGGACATCTTCTGGGCGCTGGTCCAGCTGATGACTGACGAGAAGCACGCCACGCATGGTAGGTGCCTGATGTGGACTGCTGGGTGTGCCTCAGGGCCAGGGGTCTCCCCGCAGAGTTCCCCTGGCAGCAGGGCTGGCGGAGACCCCAGCCCAGTCCATCTCCCCATCAGCGAAGGGCCCTGGCTCCCCACGCTGCCCTCTGGGTCCTGGAGCCACGGCCCTCAGTCCCGGCCACATCTAGACAACTCTCCCTTCCCTGCTGGTACTTCTGCCTCATGCCTGCCATTCCCCAATGCCCTCCGAGCCCATGGCCAGACAAAGCCCCACAGCACCCCCTCCTGTGCCCCCAGCCTGGATGCCAAGCCCAGGAAACAACCAGGCACACCCCTGTCCCCCACCCCGTGGGCCGCACGCCCTGTCCCTTACTACCAGGACTCCCATCCCACACTGTGGCTGCTCTGGGGAGGGCGAGTGCCAGGACCGGATGCCCGCCTGGCCCTCGGCCCAGGGCACCAGCTGAGCTGGGCTTCCAGGAGCGGGGCCTGTGCCCCGGCCACCCCGGCCTCACAGGCTGTCCTGCCCGGGAAGGGCATGTCCAGCCAGGGCTCGGGAGGGCCCCACACGCTGGGGTCACTGCCGGGGACACCTGCGGTACTCGACCCCCCTGGGCATGGCTCTGACTTGTGGGGGTCCGGGGGCTCCTCAGTCTTCTTCATTCCGGGGTTCCCAAAACTGCTGAGATTCCAGGCCTATCACGAGCACGTTCTAGGCAGCGTCCTCCCCCAGCGGAAGCAACACCTGGTGAGTGGAAGTGGCATCCCCCACCACAGAGGCGCTGTCCCACGTCCACTTCGGGGGCCTGGCCCTCCTGCAGGCTTCATTCTCCTTCTCCTGGGGGGCCAGGGGCGAGCTCAGGCCGAGCAGGCCCATGGGCAGCACGTCCCCCCGGGCGCTGGGGGCGGCTGCACAGGGCCCTGAAACAGGGAGGTTTCTGGCCCAGCGGGCAGGCCCTGAGCCCCTGTGTCCGCCATTAGGACAAGGAGCAGGTGTCCACGGGGATTTACACCACCAAATGGTTCCTTCAGTGCTTCATCGACCGGGTAAGGCTGCCCAGGGACGCTGGGTCCCCAAGGCGCTCCCTGCCCCCCACTCCTGATGCCCAGGGAGGGCCCAGCCCCACCCCCCGACATGCCAGGCCTCTCCTGAGGGGCGTCTGAGGGGCAGCCCAGAGCCTTCCTGGTGGGCGCGGAGCACCTCAAAGTCCCAGGCACCAGCCATTTCCACCTTGGCTCCCATCCAGCAGGCTGGGTCAGCCCTGCGTGCAGGCAAACCAGTGTCGTGCTCCGCTGAGGTGTTCCCACCGAGTGTGGGACAGTCTCTGTTGCCCCCAGGTTAGTAGTTATGCTGGCCAGGCCCTTAGGACCCTGAGTGGCCTAGCAGGGCCTACCCAGATGAGGAGCTGTAGGCCTTTGTCTTATGCAGCCTGGGGGGTTTGTAGGGACCAGAGGCAGATGCGGGGTGGGGGGGTTCTTAGCCTGTGTTGGGACCCCCACTGCGCCCTGCTCAAGCTGACCCTCCTGTGCCTACTGTCCCCACAGACCCCCTTTTTGCTCACCCTGAAGCTCTGGGACACCTACATCCTATAGGACAAGCGTGTGGTCACGGCCATGGCATACACAGTCCTCAAGGTACACAAAAGTAAGTGGGCCTGAGCATGGAGCACACAGGCTGTGGTGGAGGGAGGGCCAGCCGGCACTCAAGCTGAGCAGTGTGCCCTCCGGAGAACACCCTTTGCTATGGCCCTGTCCATGGCTCTCCCAGGCACTCTCTCCCAGCTGGACCCCCAGGTGTGGCGCACAGTGGAACACAGCCGCAGCCCACTGGAGGTACCCCAGGATGCGGGGGGCTGGGCCCTCCCAGTGGGGCCCCCACTGCCCTGACAGCATCCGCAGCCCTAGAACGCTTCCTGAAGCTGCCCCTGGAAGGCCTGCAGGACACGCTGTCCCAGGCCTGGGCCCTGGAAGATGACACAGTGCTCAGCTGCAGGCCTCAATGGCTGAGCTATGCAGGATGAAGTGTGACTTGCTCCCCCCCAGATGGGCTCAGCTGCGGTCTCCTCCCGAGTCACCCTCTGGGGCAGTGAGCAGTGGGGTGAGCCCCAGGCCTTCCTCCTCACCCCCATCCATCTGCTCTTCTGCTCTAACACTCGGCCGATCACACCAGGTCTGGGCATCAGGGCAGCCACCACACCAGAGGCAGCCATCGGACCTCTGGCAGATACCAGAGGTCAAAGGCCTGGAAGGCTGCTCTCAGTGTTGGGCTGGGGCGGCCATGCAGGGCCCAATGGGCCCACTCTGCGCAGGCTGAACGGCCGGGTGGAGAAGCTGACCCAGTCTGTTCATTTCCAGCAAAACCTGAGGAGCTCCCCACGAGGCCCCTGGGCCTCTCCCTACCCCTCCCACCATCAGGATGCTCCCCGGAGAGGACAGACTGGCCCTCCCTGGCCCACCTGCCCAGCACAAGTAGCCCGGACCCTCACCCAGCCCAGCTGTCCGAAAGGCCAAGGAGCAGCAGCAGCATGAGGGGACCACGGGTGCAGGCCTCCCTCTGGGGGCCTCGGAGGCTCCAAGTCTGGCCTGTCCGCCCCCAGCCCAGAACAGCCCTCAGGATCGGCTGCGGCCATGGCGATGGAATTCCTTCCCGAACCTCCCAGTGAACCATGAGGCCACAGGCAAGTGGCCCGCAGACATCAGTTTTGAGCCGGAAGGCTGGGTCCCTTCCCCTGCAGCGCCTGGCTGGGCCACCCCCAGGGCCACATGACAGGCCTGGCCCTGCAAGGCCACTGAGGCCCCAGCCACCGGCTCTGCTCAGCCTGCTGAAGACAGCGCCGCCAGGCCCAGGATGCTCCTGCTGCCCTGTGGCACCTGCAGCCAGCGCCCCTTCCAGGGCAGTGACCAGCATGGCCACAACGGAGTCAGGGCAGTGCCCCAAGAGCTGCCCCAAGGCCCCGCACGTCTCCACAAACCCCTGACCTCTACATCCACAGGGAAGCTGGACGCTCAGGGGCCTCCAGAAGACAAGGTGACTGTGAGCACAGTGACCCCGAGGCCCTGGGAAGCCAGTGACGCACCCTGCTTCTTCATGCTGGCCTTCCTGGAGGACGGTGCCCCCCTCGCACAGCACAAGTCCCTGACCTGGAAGGGCCTGGCCTGGCCTGCATTTGGGCCCCAGGAGGGCAGGGCGCCGTGAGCCTACCCGCAGCCAGGATGATGACTAAAGGGGCTGCCCTGGCCAGTCCAGAATTCTGGCCCAAGGCAAAGCGAGCCTTCTCGGAGCTGTATATGGCCAGCTGGGGTGTAGACGTGCCCCATAAGGCCACTTCGGTGACCTGAGGTGTCTCTGGGAGCAACAGGCCACCTCCACCGAGGGGTGGCAGAGGCAGGTGGACTGACCTTACCCTCGAACACGTAAGGAGGTACGGCTGGCCAGATGCCAGAGCCCAGGCAGCCACCTGGGCCCCGCGAGGCAGAGCAGAGGACGCTGCTGGGCAGGCTGGACCCAACAGGCTGCCTCCCTTCCTCTGCCAAAGTCAGTTACTTCCTTTCAGGAAATACAACCCCATCCAGAGGCCAAATGAGCTCCCCACCTCCCAGCCATTCCTTATGAAGGCCTCCCTCCCAGGGGAAGGGACAGCCTTTGGTCCCAATTTCCCCCCTTGCTGGTTAAATGTTAATAAAGTTTCATGTGTTAAGTGCTAGACTGGCGGGTTCTTGCAGCACACAGAGGTCTCTGCAGGATGCCCCCAGGGTCCCAAGAGGCAGAGGAGCTGCCAGCTGGACAAAGCTGAGGTTCCCGCATGCCTCCTGGGGGGCCACACATACCGCAGCCTCTCAGCCTCAGCCAAACACAGGGGACAAGACCATCAGATAATTTACTGCGATTCAGCCCGTGCCCAGCGGGCGGCCGCAAGCAGAACCCCAGTCCCTCCCCCACCCTGCCCTACAAACGGGGAGCTGGGCCCTGCTCGTCTCGGGCCCCAGGGCCACTCCATTGGGAGGCCTGTCCTCAGCAGCTCCCCCACGGCCCACTGACACTTGCGGGGTGCTCTGGGGGCACAGGGGCTGCGGCTCCAGGGTCACTGCTCCGGCCTGGCTCAGGGCAGCTCTCTCCGGGGACCTCCACCTCCCCCAGGAGCTGTGTCGGCCCAGACCCAGGCCCTGGCCTCCCTCGCTGCCCTGCCGTCCAGGGAGACTTACAGCACGAGGGGCTGCTAGGTCACACGGGTCCCAGAGAGTCCCAGATAGTCCCGGAGCTGGAGCCAAAGCGTCTGCCCTGCATCGAGGGAGAGGGGGCAGTGACCAGACCAGGCAGGGCACCCCCGCTGAGCCCCCTGGGCCAGCCTGCCCTCTGGGCCTGGATACCCAGGTAATAGGGGTGGCAGGCAGAATGGTGGCCCAGCCACTCACCTGTGGCACCTCCAGCCCAGAGGTGGGAGGGCGGTCCTGCCTCCAGCTGCACTTAACGACTGCATGAGAGAAGCAGGGAGCCGGCCCCCCAAAGGCAGGGCTGACAGCTGAGAGCATCTCCCAAGCACGCACCTGAATTAGAAGCTGCTGGGTAGGCAAAAAGGCTGAACGGGAGGCACCGCGGGCTGAGGTTACTAGCACCCCCATGAGAAAAGGGGGTGCCACAGTGGCAGGCACAGCAGCGTGCTGGCACAGGCCGGTGGCAGCCAACAACCAGGTCCAGGGCCCCGCCCGCCGGCCATGCTGGTGCACTTGACAAGTATTCACTGAGCACCTATTGCATGCCAGATGCTGCTCCAGGCACAGGGTGACAGGCAGACAGAAAGAACCCCTACCCTGGCAGGCTCGGGCTATGCCTCAAGGAAAAAGTCCACATAAAGGGAAAATAAAGAGAAACCCACGGGGCCCCAATACCAGAAGAACTTTGGAGACCATAAGACAGGTGAGGAGGTGGGCAGGTAGGGGACCAAGGCTCCAGGAAGCAGAAGCTTATCACAGGAAAAGACCCAAAGGATGTGTGGGAACAAGGGGACAGGCGAGAAAGGAAAAGGGCCTCGGGCCAAGGATCCTAGCAGGGGTATCCCCAATTTGTGATGCTTAAAGAAGGGGTTCCATCGCGGGGACAGTGGGCAGTGACTTCCTAAACCCCAGAGTCACCTGGTGTGTGTGATGGGGGTTCCTTGGAGCTCTGGAGGGTGGGACCCTGCCTAGCGCCATGGTCACGGGCGGGTCTCCACTCCAGGGCACACAGCCTACTTGTGGGGCCCCAGAAGACAGGGCCCAGGACACGGAGCCAGAGGGGCTGACCTGGGCAAGGTAGAGTGGACCAACCGCTGCCCGCGGTCCCCGCCGTCGTGCCCCGCCCACTGCTCCTGAGGACAAACTAGAGGCCAACTCCTGGACTGGCCTGGAAAGCTGAAGGGATTCAAGCTAATTAAGAATAAATCTTAACAACTGGAAAATGTTCCTTTACAGCCAAGTGCCTTTTGGCTCTGAGAGACAAGCACAAGCACGCCCAGGCTCGAGGCTCTGTACTCCTCCATTTACTGAGCACTTCCAGCGGCGGCCCTGCGGGGCTGCAGGTGAAGTTGGGGAGCTGTGGTCCCTTCCCAGGCCGGCAGGCAGGGTGTGGATTCGGAGCCACGATCCTCCCCACTCAGCCCCGCTGAGCACTGCGAGGGCCTACTAGGTACCAGGTGCTTTCTGGTGCTTTCTGATTTTGCTAACAACCCCGAGCAGATTGTGCTCCTGTTTGCAGAGAAGGAAACTGAGGTGTGGAGAAGGCACTTCACCTGTTCCAGGTCAGTCCCAAAGCTACTGAGTGTGAAAGCTGAGATTCAAACACTTCTTTATCATTAACTATAGTCACCATGCTGTACATTACATTCCCGTGACTGCTTTTATAACAGGAAGTTTGTACCTTTTGGCCCACTTCACCCATTTTTACCCAACCTCCAATGCCTGGCCCCTGGCAACCACTAATTCGTTCTCTATACCTATGAGCTAGACTTTTTTCCACATATAAGTGAGATCGTATGCTATTTGTCTTTGTCTGACTTATTTCCTTAGCATAATACCCCCAAGGTCCACCCATGTTGTCACAAATGGCAAGATTTCCTTCTTTTTAAATGGCTGAATTATATTCCATTATATATATGAGTGTGTATATGTATATATATGTATGTGTGTATATATATGTATGTGTATATATATATGTATGTGTGTGTGTGTATATATATATATATATATATAGCACATCTTCTTTGTCCATTCTTCTATCAATGAGCACTTAGTTTGCTTCCATATCTTGGCTCTCATAAATAATGCTGCAATGAACATAAGGGTACATGTATCTTTTCAAATCAGTGTTTTCCTTTTCTTCATGTTAATACCCAGAAGTGAACTGGTAGTAGTAATCCACCCAGTAGTTTTAATTAGACCACTTTACCAAATTCTCAGTTTTTCAGACTTTGCTCCCTCACTTCCAACTTCCCTGAGATGGCCACTGTATAGATAAAAGGGACTTACTATGCCCTCCTGGCAGCAGCAAGGAGGGGTCCCCAGACCACCATGGCATCCTCTGAATCCAGTGATCCTTGCTGCTGAGTGGCTGGATTGCCTGACCCCAAAGGCGCAACTGTAACCATCACAGACCAGTTCAAACTGGCCCTATCATATCAATAAGAGAATTTCAAAGTTATCTTGCAGGGGCACTGAGTCTAAACTGTGAGTCATGTAACTAGAACATGTGCAGAAGAGTATATTTTGACCTGAAATAACACCTGGCACCAAAGTTTTTCCCCACCGTGGAATCAAAGGACTGGGACGCGGCCAGAACTTGAAAGCCAGAACTTCTTCACAAGAAGGGTCCATTGTTCAGGAAGATCTGGTGTTAAAGCCCTTTTTCAGACCTTACCATAAATGGTCTTGTTTAAAGTCGTTCCAATCAAAATCTGTCCTGCCAGTGCTTCCTCATACCAACCCATCCTTCCCTAACTCATAAAAGTTTGACCAAACCACAGATCAGGGAGATGGATTTGCCCTTGCCTCCTGTCTCCTTGCTGGTGGACCTCACCATAAAGCTCTTTCTCTTCTCAAAGGCCAGTGCCAATGTATTGGCTTCTATGTGCATCAGGCAACAAGTCCTTGCTTCCTAACACAACTGGCCATGTCTGGCTGTTTGGAGGTGATGTGAGAACATCCATCTCTAGGCCTGCGGTCCCAACTGTTTGTCCCCAGTCTAGATGGCCCCACAGATGGTAACCTCGATGTTCTTACTCTGGGCCTCTACCAGGTCCCATCACAGATGGCACCTCCATATCTCCTCCTTGGGGCAAAAAGGAATTCCTGCATCCCTTGCTCATGACTCCAAGTCCATAGGAAACCAGAAGGGCTACTACAGGCCTGTTCATTTCCACCACTGCTGCTGGGACACCATCTGCACTTTCCATGTTAGTAGTGGCCAGCTGCAAGGCTGCTTTTAAATCTTGCAGTGTCCCATAGCATAACTGAGAAGGTTTATTAGTAGAACTAGTATCTTGGGCTCCCACATACATGTCTGGATAGTTCTGTAATCCTTGATGCCTGACCTCCTTGGTTTCCCTTCTCCCCTAAGCCTTATAGAGGGGACAGAGGGACCTCAGACTTTCTTCCTCTTTGTCAATACTTCTAGTCCTTTTTCATAACAAACATAAAAGTTCACAATAATTGTTCAGTACACTGGAGTAAACTGGAGGAGATTTGGGGACATCTATATGTGGTCTGCTGAAAAAAAATCATTACACTGTAATTATGATAAATAAAAAGACAAGAATCAAGAAAGTTATTAAATTTTGAATTTGTATAAAATACACAAATATTTTCCAGTCTTTTAAGAGAAACCTGAATATGACTCTAAATGCATAAATTTTATGTCAGCTTGTATCCCTAAAATAGGCACAAGTAATTTCTGAGCAAGTTTTTCATGATGAGCTCTTCAAATTCAGAAAGTTGACACTGATGAGAAAATTTAGTCTCACAAAGGTGTGATAAATTTAAAACAATTTTTTGCATCAAATATTTTGCAACCATTCAAAATTTGGGGATTGTATAAAAGTTCAAAAACTTACGATAGTAGAAATAATGACATTTAAAGAATCTACTAGGGCTTCCCTGGTGGCACAGTGGTTGAGAGTCCTCCTGCCGACGCAGGGGACACGGGTTCGTGCCCCGGTCCGGGAAGATTCCACATGCCGCGGAGCGGCTGGGCCCGTGAGCCATGGCCACTGAGCCTGCGCGTCCGGAGCCTGTGCTCCGCAACAGAAGAGGCCACAACAGTGAGAGGCCCGTGTACCGCAGGAAAAAAAAAAAAAAAGAATATACTAGCTGTTTCTTTCCTTTCATGGATAAATGTAATATTGAAATCTTGGGTGATTATGGAAAAGCACCTCAAGTGCAATCAAACTTTTTCCCACGTCAAATATTTAAACTAATGGTAAAGTTAATTTGTAGAAGGCACATGCATTGTTAGAGCAGTCACTCCACCTACAGCTTGGGCACCATAAAAGGGTGCATCTGCTGTACCTGGGCAAAAATATATCATATATGGAAAAACAGCCATAACTGGGTCTACCAGGAGCCTGCACCAGGCCTCCCAACCTCTGAACTCTGACCACAGGCCCTCAGGTGATACCCACGCTCCCCAGCACCTAGAAGATGAGGTCCCCCACACCCCTGCAATCCCCTGCAGCATAAGAGGCCATGTGTCCACAATGGGCAGCAACACATCTGCCTGATCCACTGGCTGATAAAGTCCACACTCAAGTGCAGGGCATCTCCTAAGCCAAGCATAGGGAGAGTGCCTGATTCCATTTTGCTCAAGCCACAGACAAAATTGTTCATGTCTAGAAGCCACGAGCCAGGAGCCACAGCTACTAGCCAAGGGGAATGGCTACCTCAGATCATGTCAAGCTTTCCTGAAAACTAAGAGTCAGGAGGTACCTCTAACCCACTGGCAGTACACAGGCTGGGAAGCCCAGTTCTGCCTTATTCTTGATTCCTACTTGGACATCAAGCCTCCAGGCCTAGATAACAAAAGGGACAGGGGAATCCTTTAAACACTTTAGCAGAATCCTATCATCTGAAGCCTCTGGGTTCTTTTCTCAGCCTGATAAAGGAATTCAAAAAGCAGTCCTACTTTTAAGAAAAAACTTGGCTTCCAAGCTTATTGTCTTGCTGCTAAATCCTATTTTGAATTTCATAGGCTAAATATTAACACTTGCTTTTCATCTGCATTTCAACTTTAAGAATTCTAGAGTCTTTGCTCCCAGGGAAGTTGTATGCTTTGGCTGATGATGGAGCAAATCAAGTACATAGAAATAAAAAAGAGAAAAGCTCGTTACTATTTTTCGATACACTGACCCTAATACATGGACATTCGATGCCTCCTAATAAGTAGCCTCAGCCTAACTCTCCAGCTTCACCTCTCCCTACTCTGCTCCACGCAGGAATGTTGCAATCTAGACAACACAGAATTTCTTGAACAGATACCATGCATTCCCCTTTGCTCATGCTATTCATTCTGCTTGGAAAGTCTTCCCTTCCTGTCTTCAGCCTTTAAAATATCTATTCTTTTCCTTCAAGATCCATCTTTTGCTGAGTCTCTCACCACATTTGCTCATTGATAAACTTGATGCATCTTTCTCCTCTGAACCCCTACAGCATTCTGCAATCTTTTCTGCACCTCTCCTACTTTACTTTGTGCCAGAGTGAGTTGTACAGGTTTCTGCCCCTCATGCCAACTTATGAGCTCCCTGAGAATAGTGATGGTGCCCTGTTACTTTTGTGTCTACTCAACACTCATAGACTCAGGTTTGAAATGATTAGGGTAGCAGTATTGATTAGAAGTAGGTTTAGCTATGTATAAAGAAAAAATAATAGTAGCTTCAACACAATGGGTGTATTCTCTCACCTAAGAGCTTCCAGGTATAGGACTGTTTGACTGGGGTTAGGCAATCTAGGGCTGGGATCAGGCTCCTCTTAGTTTCCTGCTCTGCCATCCTCAGAATGTGACTTACATGCTCAAGGACACCTTGTGGCTCCTCCAGGTGTCATACATGAATTATAGGCAGCCAAAGGGAGAAAACAGAAAAAAGAACACAAAGGGCACACTGATGTCTCAAAAAATAAAATCTTTTTAAAAATAAGGAAAACAAGCCTCCCTACCACTACCACACACACCCACACCCCCCTACACACACACACACACACACACACACACACACACACACACACACACACACACACATACACAGAATACCTGACAGAAAGAGAAGTCACAATTTGTGCCCAGTTTTTCAAGGGGTGAAGAGACACAAGAGGGACTGCCACAGGCAACCCAGGGGAACAAAGTATTCAAATCCTTTGGTACTTCTAAGTCAGGATAGGAAACACGTAGAAGACTATTTGCAGCACAATTTTCCACACACAGAGGAGGCTCCCTCGGCTGCCTGAGCAGTCAGAAGGGAGGCAAGAGAGTCAGAGACTAGTGAGCATGCCCAGTAACTGCCCCTGCCCTCTCTCAGCTGAAAGAACCCACCATAATTTGAGGGATGTGACAATAGATAAAATCTGAACCTTGCTTCCTAAATGAAGTCCTAGAAATTACCAACATGCTGCAGTGGTGGAGTAGAAATAGTGACCAGACAGAGGGTGCTTCAGACAACCCCACTGAGTTCTCATGGCCCAGTATGGCTTGGAAGAGCAACAAAAATTTTCCTTCTACCAAACTCTACAGAGGTTCAGTGTAGCAGAGAAAGCCCAAGGATGTGAAGAAGCTTGGAACTGAGTCAGATTGAGGGAACACAGAATAGAATGAAAAGAAATGAGAACAGTCTAAGGGACCTATGGAACAACATCAAGCATACCAACATTCACATTATAGGGATCCCAGAAGGAGGAGAGAGAGAAAAAGTGTTGAAAATGTATTTGATGAAAGTATGGCTGAAAACTTCCCAAACCTGAAGAAGGAAACAGATATTCAGGTACAGAAAGCACAGAGGGTCTCAAACAAGATGAACCCAGAAAGACCCACATCAAGATATATTATAATTAAAATGGCAAAATACAAAGATAAGAAGTGATTTCTAAAAGCAGCAAGAGTTTAAAAAAAAAAAAAAGACTCATATACAAGGGAACCCCCATAAGGCTATCAGCTGATTTTTCTACAAAAACTTTGCAGGGCAGAAAGGAGTAGATGACATGTTTACAGTGCGGAAAGGGAAAAGCCTGAAACCTAAGACACTCTACCCAGCAAGATTATCATTTAGAATTAAAGGAGAGATACAGAATTGCTCAGGCAAGCAAAATCTAAAAGAGTTCCTCAAAACTAAACTGACCCTAAAAGAAATGTTGAAAGGCCTTCTCTAAGTGGAAAAGAAAAGGCTGAAGGGCTTCCCTGGTGGTGCAGTGGTTGAGAGTCCGCCTGCCGATGCAGGGCACACAGGTTCGTGCCCCGGTCCAGGAAGATCCCACATGCCAGGGAGCAGCTGGGCCTGTGAGCCATGGCCACTGAGCCTGCGCGTCTGGAGCCTGTGCTCTGCAACGGGAGAGGCCACAACAGTGAGAGGCCCACGTACCGCCAAAAAAAAAAAAAAGGAAGAAAAAGCTGTAACAAGAAGAACCTACAGGAAAGGAAAAATCCCACTAGTAAAGGCAAATATATAGTAAAGGCTGTGGATCAACCACTTAAATCAGTGAGTATGAAGAATAAAAGACAAAAAAGTATAAAATCAACTGTAACTACAATAAACAGTAAAAGGATAAATATGAAGATGTAAATTATGATATCAAAAACACAGAATGTCATAGAGGGGAATAAATCATGTAGATCTTTTAGAATGTGTTTGAACTTAAGTGACTATCAGTTTTTTAAAAAGTAGACATAGTTATACGTCAATATATATGAACCCCAAGGTAACCACAAATCAAAAACCTACAACAGATACACAAAAACTAGAGAGAAAGTAACACAAGCACATCACTAAAGAAAATCATCAAACCACAAGGGAAGAAACTAAAAGAAGAAGGAAAGAACAGAGAAGAACTACAAAAACAACCAGAAAACAAGTAGTAAAATGGCAATAAGTACATACCTAGCAATAATTACTTTAAATGCCAATGGACTAAATGCTCCAATCAAAAGATATGGGGTGATTGATTGGATTTTTTTTAAAAAAGACCTGTCTATATGCTGCTTACAAGAGACTAACTTCAAAGCTAAGTACACAAAAAGACTGAAAGTGAGGAGGTAGAAAAAGATATTTCATGCAAATGGAAATGACAAGAAAGCATGGGTAGTGACACTCATATCAGGCAAAGTAGATTTTAAAACAAAGTCTATAGCAAACAATAAAGAAGGACATTTTATAATGATAAGGGGATCAATATAACAGGAGGATATAACATACATTAACATATATATACCCAATATAGGAGCACCTAAATATATAAAGCAAGTATTTACAGACATAAAGGGAGAAACTGACAATAACACAATAATAGTAGGAGATTTTAGCACCCCACTTACATCATTGGACCAATCACCTGGTAGAAAATCAATAAGGAAACAGTGGTCTTAAATGATACAATAGACCAGTTGGACTTAATTGATATTTAGAGGACATTCCATCCAACAGAATACACATTCTTTTCAAGTGCACATGGAATGTTCTCCAGGATAGATCACATGCTAGGCCACAAAACAAGTCTCAACAAATTTAAGAGACTAGAAATTATAGGGGGCTTCCCTGCTGGCTCAGTGGTTAAGAATCCACCTGCCAATGCAGGGGACATGGGTTTGAGCCCTGGTCCAGGAAGATCCCACATGCCACGGAGCAACTAAGCCCATGCGCCACAACTACTGAAGCCCACACATCTAGAGCCCGGGCTCCACAACAAGAGAAGCCACCACAATGAGAAGTCTGTGCACTGTAACAAAGAGTAGCCCCACCTCGCCGCAACTAGAGAAAGCCCACATGTAGCAACAAAGACCCAATGCAGCCAAAATTAATTAATTAATTAATAATAAATAAATTTATTTTTAAAAAAGAAATTATATCAAGCATTTTTTCTGACCATATCAGTATGAAACCAGAAATCAATTATAGGAAGAAAAATGGGAAAAACACGACACAAACATGTGGAGAGTAAACAACATGTTACTAAAAGACCCGTGGGTCAAAAATAAATCAAAAAGGAAATCAGAAAATACTTCAAAACAGATAAAAATGGAAACACAACTTTCCAAAACCTATGCAGTGCAGCAAAACCAGATTTACGAGGGAACTTTATAGCCATATAGGCCTACCTGTACACTAGTACACAGCTGGAGGCAATGTAAATTGGTATAGCCACTATGGCAAATAGTATGGTGGTTCCTCAAAAAACTAAAAATAGAAATACCACATGATCCAGCAGCTCCACTACTGGGTATATATCTGAAGAAAACAAAAACACTAATGCAAAAAGATACATGCACTACAATGTTCATAGCAGCATTACTTACAACAGCCAAGATATGGAAGTAATCTAAGTGTCCGTTAACAGATGAATGGATAAAGAAGAAGTGGTTTGTACACACACACACACAATGGAATATTACTCAGCCATAAAAAATGAAATTCTGCCATTTGCAAACATGGATGGGCTTAGAGGATATTATGCTTTGCAAAATAAATCAGACAGAGAAAGACAAATACTCTATGTTTTCACTTATAGGAGGAATCTAAAAAATAAAACAAATGAATGAAAATAATAAAATAGAAAGAGATTCACAGATATAGAAAACAAAAACAAACTAGTGGTTACCAGTGGGGATAGGGTAGAAGGAAGGGACAAGGTTAGGATAGGGAATTAAGAGATACAAACAACTATGTATGAAATAAACAAGCAACAAGGATATATTGTGCAGCACAGGAAAATACAGTCATTCTGTAATAATTTTAAATGGAATATAATCTATAAAATATTATATCACTATATTGTACACCTAAAACATTTATTATTATAAATTAGTTATACTTCAATCAATCAATCAATAAAAAATGATTTGCAAAAATATTTTAAAATGCTACTCTTCTCACTAAACTATTTGCTTTGGAAAGTTTAGCTATTTTTCATAAATATGTGTTGTTTATATTTAAATGCAATGAGTTTGTTATTGTTTTAAAAAAATTTCTAACATGGTAAATATCAATTGATATAACCAACATAAACAAAAGCTCTTTGGAAGTTTCAATAATGTTTAAGGTCCTGTAGAGAGTTTTTGAAACCAAAGAGTTTGAGAATCAGTGCACTGGAGAATTGAACCTGAAAGACTCCAGATTTGGGGACATCTTGAACAGCAGAAGGCAAAGATAAGGCATGAAACAAGGAAAGGATTAAGAGTCTACATACTGATCTATAAAACCTTTCTAACCCTTACTCCCATTGAGCACCCAGGAATCTAGGAACAAGGATTATACCAGCTCACCCCAGGCAAAAGATAGGAGAATTCTATTCTGGAGAAACTAACCGACTAAGGGAAAAGTCTAATAAATGACTCCATACTCCCAGGATCATCCTACAGTGAAGTCACCAAACGACAGGCCCTGGCCATGCACACAGCCAAACCAGCTTGTTAATGTCTCATTTAAAGATGAATTGACAGCCCAGGATCACCAACCATTTGGGGGAAACTTCTAATGTGAAAGATAAGACCAAAACAAGCAAACAAGACAAGAGAAAGGCCATGAAGCAAAAGAAAACTTCAAAAGAAAATTATCATTGCCATCCTAAGTAATTGACATTACTTCAGGAAACAATGAAGGAATACCTAAAGTAACAGAAGACTTGGAAATTAAAAACAAGATAGCCAAAATTAAAAAGATCAGTGGAGGTTTGGAAAACCTAGTTGAGGAAATGTCCTAGAAAACAGAGCAAAAATATAAAAAGACGGGAACTAGGAGAGAAAAGGCATTAAAGGACTGGTGAAACCAAGTCCAGTCCATTAACTAGTATTAACTTTTGATTTTAAAGCTTTTTTTTCTCTTCATTTTCTTCTTACCCCTCTGACTTTTCTCACACTTGAGCAGTAATAATTAACCAGTACAGGATGCCTTAAGAATGTAACCTGTGATAATATCACTGACGCACAAATCTAAGTTGTTTTCCAGGGCAAGATGACCTTTGCAGATCATGTTAACTCAGACCACCAGGTCACGGACCACCGGACCAGAGACACATAAACCGCAGACATCCTGCCTCCTTGTAATATGACTAAGAAATGTCACAAGATGATTAACCGCAAGCTCCCGTTTCTTTCCCCTTTAAAAATCCCTAGCTTGGGGGCTTCCCTGGTGGCGCAGTGGTTGAGAGTCCGCCTGCCGATGCAGGGGACACGGGTTCGTGCCCCGGTACGGGAAGATCCCACGTGCCGCGGAGTGGCTGGGCCCGTGAGCCATGGCCGCTGAGCCTGCGCGTCCGGAGCCTGTGCTCCGCAATGGGCGAGGCCACAGCGGTGAGAGGCCTGTGTACCGCAAAAAAAAAAAAAAAATCCCTAGCTTGAAGACCAAGCTGGAGTGGATTCCAGACTTGCCTCCCACTTCCTTGCTTGGTGCCCTGCAATAAAATCCTTACTTTGTTGCGAACTCTCACTGTCAGTTGGGCTTTCTGCGCTGTAGGCACATGAACCCTTTGCTTGGTTTCACTGGTTTAGAATGTGCAGCATCTGACTTAAAGTAGTTTCACTAAAAAAGGAGAAGAAAACTAAAACACAAGAGAGGAAATTATTAAAGAAATAATTCAAAAAAATTTCCCAGAGCTAAATGATATGAATTTCCATATAGAATGGGCTCACACAAGTATAAGCCTCCAGAGAGGAAAAATGTCATATTCAAAGGATGGGGAATCAAATCTTTGTCATAACTTCACAGGAGCACTGGAAGCTCGATGACAAATGACACTTCAAAATATTAAGGAGACTGTTATTCAGCCATAAAAAAGAAGGAAATCCTGCCATTTTCAAGAACATGGATGGACTTTGAGGGCATTATGCTAAGGGAAATAAGTCAGAGAAAGGCAAATCTCACTTATATGTGGAATCTTTAAAATCAAACAAAAACAAACAACACTCATGTCTAAAAACCAGTTTTTGAATACTATTTGATGAAGACCAGCAAGACTAAAATACAAGTATTCTACTTATAAGAATAAATTACAATGAATCAGAACCCCTAATCATTAACAGTTAGCTTTGAGATGGAATCATACATTCAGGAACATCAGCACATATCTATATACATGTATTTTTCACACTAGCCTAAGCCTATCAGGGATTAGCATCTCACCTGATAACTGCAGTGAAGCACCAGGAGAGGTTTGCTAATACTTCTGAGACACAGGCAGTTGCAGCTGTGAGGACATAAATCTTCAGCTACTCCTATCTGCCCCCAAAGGACTGAGTTTGTCTGAGAATGGAGCCCAAGTGAAAGGGACAGAGCTGGCGGATATAAAGAAATTCTGTCCCATTTTCATTATTTAATCCCCTAAGTAAGCCGCTGAGCATTCCACTAGCACCTCTCAGTCAATCATCTATTTACCAGTTTGGAGGAGGCCAGTTGGACTTTCTGCCCAAAATGAAAAATTCCTAAATGATACAAATATAAAAGATATTTGAGGCAGAGGAGGTCTTTCTTTAGCTAGCGATGGTCTGCCAGGCTGTAACTCCAGCCCAGCTCCCCACAATGGGGACATTTGAACCTGAATTACAAAGCTGCCCTGTGGCTATGATTCATGTGCAGCAACAAGCTAGCATTCATCAACTGCGTCCCTCATTTTAGCATCTGTTCTCCTACTACAGCACCATTAGGTAATGTATTTGTTTCCTAGAGCTGTCATAACAAATCACCAAAAACTTAGTGTCTTAAAACAATGTAAATTTATCCTCTCATAGTTCTGGACTCCAGAAATCCAAAATCAAAATGTTGGTAGGCCACACTCCGTCCAGAGGCTCTAGGGGAACTTCCTTTCCTTGCCTCTCCCAGCTTCTGGTGACCACGGGCATTCCTGGGATTGTTGGCACATCATTGCAATCTCTGCCTCCATGGTCACATGGCCTTCTCCCCTTCTCTCTGTCTAATCTCCCTCTGCCTACCTCTCATAAGGTTACTTGTCATTGAATTTAGGGGCCACCCAGATCATCCAAGATGATCTCCTCACTCAAGATCCTTAATTTAATTTCACTTGCAAAGACACTTTTTTCCAAATAAGGTAACATAGGACATGGACATATGTTTTGGGGCGCCATCACTGAGCACACTACAGGTCACTAATGTCTTTAAAACCTGTCACAGATCATGAAGCATCTTCTTGAGGAAATACTCTTTGACATGGTGGTTCCCAGACTCTGCTTACACACTAGAATCACATGGGAAACTCCTAATGCCCTGTTGACACTCCATGCCAACTAAATCGCAATATTGAAGAACGAGAACCAGGCATCAGTATTTTTTAAAGATGTCCCAGGTCATTCCAGTGAGCAACAAAATTTGGGAACCATTACTTTCATAGCAGTTCTTTGTTTCTATATATTTTCAGTAATCTTCAAGTTCAAAACTCTCCAGTTTACTTTTTCTGTTTGTTTATTAAAACTCTTAAACTTTTCCCTTGTGGTATCTGTTATTAAAATGAAGTCATTTTATAAAAATAAGACAAAAGAATATCTTACCAGATATATGGTTATGTTTTCCCGTTGATTGTGCTCTGAGATCTTAGGACCTGCTCTCACCCCAGAGATCCACAAATTTGCCAGTCTTTGCCTCAGTATACATATCTCTGCCAAAGGCAAAAGCAAATTGCTTTGGATGTAATTCCTTTGAGTAGATCTTGTACCCACTGGAATTACATATCATTTTCAAAGAACTGCTCTAAAATGAATGATTAAACATTTAGAGCTTTTAGGTCTATGAAGTATTAACATCAGAGAAGAAATGAAGAGATCGAGTTTTGAAGGAATCTTGATATGGGTATGGAAAAGAGATGCTCATATTTCTTATATTTTAAGAGAAATGGTTTGTAATATTTTCAAATGAGATCCATGATCTTAGAATCTTAGGGCATGGCATTAGTCCTGAGACATAGTGCTTTCAGGAAGGTGCTAAGTTTATCTTTACAAAGAGAAGTTCAACTTGAGCCACACAGGTAGTTAAACTAGCTCTTAGATATTGAAATCATGAGCCATCTTTCCATTTTTCTTATTAACTTTTTATCAAATTTGCCAACATTCCACTGAAATATTTTAGGTAAAAATATTTCCCAGTATATATCTCTCCTCACACTAAATCTTAAAGCTCTCCACAAGGATATAGCCAAAAGTTATTAAATAATCCAAAAGCCCAGAACAGATGAGAACACAGCTTATACGTACTAAAAGAAGGAGTTTATACCTATTTAATATCCATTTCATATTACTGCAAGTGATTTCTTTCCCATAATATAAGTTTGACCCCTGGAATAAGCTATTTATCAACATGGCTAATTTTAATATGTATTTACTAGATTAATAAGACTCTTTTTACTTTATACACTAATATTTGCTAAAGGCTTTAGTAAATCCCAGATACTATACTCTCTGTCTTCCAAGATCTTTTAGCCAGAAGACACATGAGGATGCAGATTAAAATATTCCAAGATCTTATAGCCTGAAGACTCAGGAGGACACAGATCAAAATCATCAAGAGCAAATATTTATCAAATGCCTACTTTATGAAATGTGTTTTTCTAAGAATGAGATACCAAGAGGTTTGATGCCATTCCTGGGCTGGAGAGATTTCCTTGGCCTTAGTTGAAGACTAGGACTTGGACAAGGAGAGCTGCTAAGCAAGATAATCAGTTGGAGGAAAGGACCACTGATACGAAAGTACTTGTTGTGGTAGCAGGTATCTGGTCATTGTTTGCCCAGCATCCTTTTTTCCTTTTCAGGTAATTGCACCCCAACTTTCTTTTGGACATCTATTCTTCTTTCATTCTCAGTCAGCCAGTTTACAGATCCTGACAGAAGACACAAAACTCCTGGATCAGAGTCAAAACGCATGGTTACTCACAGCAATAGCAGTTGCCAGAGTATTTGCATTTTCTTGTGTCAGTTACCTGAGCCCTGGTTCCCAGAAGGCAATGCAAAGAGAGTGAAGGGACATCTGTACACACAAAGGGGTGTGTTGCAAGAACCCAAGCTTTTACAAGGATGGTAAGCATGCCTCCCATTTGTTCCAGAGGGAGACACCATCTCTATCTTCCAAGGCTGTTTGCTATATAAATGTGAACAAAGAAGAACAAAGAGTGTTGCTCACCACCTGGTTTTGCTAGGGTTAAGTCGTAACCCACTGCTGATCCACAGTGCACTCTAACAGGAAACTGAGACAATAACCGGATGAGGCCCTCTGCTTTGGACAAGCAGTCCCCTTAGATAGTTAGATGTATATCTCAGGCAGAATTTTAATGATCCCAGATTCTTGCATCTTCCTATACACAGAAAAGCACTAAAATCATTCACTTGAGATATCTGTCCTTTGTGATTAGCAGTAATCTTTTGCCAAGATGTATGCTTGACTGTATGTATTCCCTAGCCAAAAATCAGATATAAACTGGTTTCTCCCCTACTTTTTCAGAGCAGTTTCCTCAGAGCTGAGTGATTGTCTGTTGGGCTATAGTCTTCAGCAAGACCCTGAATAAAACTTAAACTCACAACTCTTAAACTGTGTGTTTTCCTTTAGGTTGACACAAACATCATTGAAAACAAAACAGTCACTCAGTGCCTCTGCTCACAAGACATGCAGAAACACATGAGACACAAGGAGAATTGTCTGCCAATGGGTACAGTTTTTGTTTTTCAGTCCATTCTTCCCAGGAAGTATACTAAGTATGCAACCACTCAATTAAAAACCGCTAGTCATCTGGCAGTTTGTTTCCTTAATTCCCCAGCAAAAAGTAAGGACGAGAATAACCACCTTGGATGCTGTACCTAACCATGCCTCAGAAATGCATAGAAGCCTTGCTGAGAAATTTTGTCCAAGACAACAATCCCCAAACTTTAACTCTTGGGAGAGGGCTTTGGATGTCACAGTGATAGACAGTACACAGCAATTTTAAGAAATCATCTGTTTTTTACTTGAGTATAAAGAACAGTATCTTCTGCATTTTGGTGAATAATCTAGTTCATTTGCCAGGTCACTTTCAAACTATCCCATATTAAAGATTAGTATGCAACATGAAAGTAAAAATAGCATTTTCCTCATTCCTTTTTTTCTGAAAAACTAACAAAGAAAAACATTTCTGTCTGAGAATGGTGGTTTTATTACAAATAAAAGGAATTTCTGCACAGTGTGGGTAAAAACTGAAGGAACCCATCCCCTTTAAGAAATTATGCCAGTGAATTTTTTCAAAGATTTAGAAAAGTTCATGAGTAAGAAATGCAAAATAAGTTATAGGGAACACTTAAATATTAAAGGAAATAATACCTAACCATGAAGTGAGCTCTAATGTGACATTACAAATATACATACTTAATAAGATAGATAACTAGTGAGAACAGACTGTATATGCAGGGTGCTCACTCAGTGCTCTGTGGTGACCTAAATGGGAAGGAAATCCAAGGAAGGGGGGATATATGTATATGTATAGCTGATTCACCTTGCTGTACAGCAGAAACTAACACAACATTGTAAATCAACTATACTCCAATAAAAATAAATAAATAAACATACTAAGCTAATTCATAACTGGTTTATTGTCTTATGATCTTATTCTGATCTCTGAAAGTGGCATTTAATATGATGAAACACAGTGGAATTCTTGTTAATGAGCTATCCATATCATAGTCGTTTTCTGCTCTTTTCTAACCAGGTGAAGTGATGATTCACCATTTCAACTAAATAATCTGCAGATATAGTTTCTGGCCTTACATTTAGGCCTTTAATCCATTTTGAGCTTATTTTTGTGTATGGTGTTAGGGAGTGATCTAATCTCATACTTTTACATGTACCTGTCCAGTTTTCCCAGCACCACTTATCGAAGAGGCTGTCCTTTCTCCACTGTACATTCCTGCCTCCTTTATCAAAGATAAGGTGACCATATGTGCGTGGGCTTATCTCTGGGCTTTCTATCCTGTTCCACTGATCTATCTTTCTGTTTTTGTGCCAGTACCATACTGTCTTGATTACTGTAGCTTTGTAGTATAGTCTGCAGTCAGGGAGCCTGATTCCTCCAGCTCCGTTTTTCGTTCTCAAGATTGCTTTGGCTATTTGGGGTCTTTTTTGTCAACATACAAATTGTGAAATTTTTTGTTCTAGTTCTATGAAAAATGCCAGTGATAGGGATTGCATTGAATCTAAGGGCAAGGGTAAGCTGTGACAAAGCAAGAGAGTGGCATGGACATATATACACTACCAAACGTAAAATAGATAGCTAGTGGGAAGCAGCTGCATAGCACAGGGAGATCAGCTCGGTGGTTTTTGACCACCTAGCGGGGTGGGATAGGGAGGGTGGGAAGGAGGGAGACGCGAGAGGGAAGAGATATGGGAACATATGTATATGTATAACTGATTCACTTTGTTATAAAGCAGAAACTAGCACACCATTGTAAAGCAATTATACTCCAATAAAGATGTAAAAAAAAAAAAAAAAGAATCTGTAGATTTAGAATAAAGCTGCTGCCAAATATATAGACTCAGGACACTCAAAATGCATCCCTAACAAGACCCCTTTGATTTATTTACTCTCAAGTTTGTTTTCACACAAGGCAATATAGTCCACATTTTTAATGAAAGTGAATGTTTATGAGCACTTATTAAATATTACACATATTAACCCATGTGTCTGAAAGCCACTCTCTGAAGACATTTGATTCTTCCCAACTTCAGATGAGGCCACTGATGCAACTTGGCCAAGCTCCAGTGCAGGGAATGGTGGAGCCTGGATTCGAGCCCAGAGCCTGTGCTCTCACCTCTACATCCACTAGCCTTAGGAACAGTAGCTACTTAGTGGATAGCAGTTTTCCCTACTTAGTGGATAGCAGTCAGAATCAACCCCCAAGGTATATAGCATTTCCTCAATACATTTCTAGAATTAAAAAATATCACAAGGGTTTTCTCATCTTAATTTGCTTTGGCTGTCATTTGTCATACTATGTAGTTTGTTTTAAGAGTTATATTGATTTATTAGAACTGTAAATTTCTCACCCTTTGCTCAGATGGGCAGAGGAAATGTACATTTTTAAAATCTTGCCCATAACTCTTCTGATAAGTGCTCACAAGCACCCACCAGCTAGTAGCAGGAGGAAGACATTTACATTTCAGTCCAATCTAGTAATCTGTCCGTCTGAGAACATTCTTTGAAGTAACTCATTGATCCCTCCTGGGATCATACAGGAGATACAGCCAGACTTCCACTGGGGACGTCCAGGCTGGGACCAAGGCCAGGCTTTCAGAAATTCTCCCT
This sequence comes from Neophocaena asiaeorientalis asiaeorientalis, assembly GCF_003031525.2. Classification (NCBI taxonomy): domain Eukaryota; kingdom Metazoa; phylum Chordata; class Mammalia; order Artiodactyla; family Phocoenidae; genus Neophocaena; species Neophocaena asiaeorientalis. The sequence continues at coordinate 5,252,441 of NW_020173108.1, forward strand.
TCTACCACCCCTGCCCTCAGATGCGGTGCATGCTCATGGCAGTGGACAAAGGGATCTAATGATCTCAGTGGTAACTTCTTGCTTCTCTGACCTCTGCATATCACCCTAGTCAGACTGCTCACTTATCTCTCTGACAGCATTTACAGCACAAATCCGTGCCTGGTGTAATTTGTGGTTTGGTCTCTTTGGCTTGTTCTGGGCCTAGCATTACTCATTGGCTTACTTGGCTTACTTGGCTTACTTGGAAGTATGTGTCTCTTGTATGATCCCAGCCACAGGCTCTGCCTTGCAGCCTTCAGCTACATGGTAACTTCCCCCCACGCTCCCCCACTCCAACCTAGGGCAAGTTCCTCATCTAAACCTTTAGCAGGGACTTCCCTGGCTGTCAAGTGGTTAGGACCCTGTGCTTCCACTGCAGGGGGCGTGGGTTCGATCCCTGGTCAGGGTACTAAGATCCTGCATGCCGTGCCACGTGGCCAAAAAATAAAAAATAATTTTTTTAATTAAAAAAAATTTTTAATTAAAAAAATCCTTAGCCAAATGTTGTGTCATTCCTAAAGAATATTAGAAGCTTCTTGACTTGTCTAGGCCATGAACCAAACGTGAATGGGAAAACTAAGCTTAGCCCCCCTTTTACGCCTAAAACCACTGTCAACAAGTTTAATTTGATGTGGTTTCTCCCACAAATTAGGGTGTAACTTACAAAAATAACCCACAACACCAAAATGCCAATCAAGGACACAGCTCCCTAACCGTGGCATTCCCTTCAGATTATTTAACATATTTTAGCCCAGAGAGGAGTGGTTGGGATGCCTCTCACCCCTACCTACTCTGCCTCTCTCTTCCATCTTTATCCCACAATCCCTCATGACAAGGGGATTTCATTTCATGCTTAGGGCAGTATGCCTCATGGAATAACTGTCATAGAGAGATGGGAATTTACTTTTGTTTACCTTTATCGAAGAAACCCTGATACTCTGATTCAAGTTCTCCCTGTTTGGTTCTTGACGTGCTAAGTTTCAGAAATTTGCCTCTTCCTCATAAAGTTTGTCATGCAAGCCTACTGCCTTAATGCAAAATCCTGTTTGATATGGCAGAAATTGAATGTTAATTCTTTCTTTCTCTTTATATTCCTACTGTAATAATCCTATAACCTCATCTCCACCCTCAGCCATATGAATCCATCAGTCTGTAGAAGAAAAACACATGGAAGGAGACAAAAAAGAAAAACACAATATATTTTTAAGAATATTATCCTAGTTGCACTCATATTTAACATCTATAAGTATGTGCATATTTTCATGATTCTTGTATGGAAATATTGCTTCTACTTTTTTTTCTTTAAAATGTTTTCCGATTCAACCTTGGAGACATCCTTTTATCACATATGCCACTTATGAGCTATTAATTTGATCTTTCTCTTGATTAATAATAGGTATATATAAATCTTTACTACTGATATAAAATTACAAGAAATAATTACATTAATGCCAAGAAAGTGCTCTTCATCTTATTTTCATCATTTAGCAACAGTTTGCATTAGGTATCATTTCATTTCCGAGGCATTTTTACAATGGTTACTGTCTATATTTTACAGTGTATTCAGTTGGTGTGCATATCCATGGATGAGAAATTATCTCCACAGTTTCTCCCAGTATCAGCAACAACAATAGCAAGCCAGAAGTAAATGCCTAAGATCTTAACTCTTCTGAAGACAGAAAAATGAATACAAGGCACCAAAGAGAAGCAGCATGATCAACAGTCACTAACCATCAGGGAAATGCAAATCAAAACTACAATGGGATATCACCTCATGCTGTCAGAATGGCTAGTGTCAAAAAGACAACAAACAACAAATGTTGGCAAGGATGTGGAGAAAAGGGAGCCATAGTACACTGCTGTTGGGAATGCAATTGGTGCAACCATTATGGAAAACAGTATGGAGATTCCTCAAAAAATTAAAAATAGAACTATCTTATGATCCAGCAATTCCACTTCTGGGTATTTATCCAAAGAAAATGAAAACACTAATTCAAAAAGATACACACACCCCTATATTCATTGTGGCATTATTCACAAAAGCCAAAGTATGGAAGAAAGAAAAGTGCCCATCAATAGATGAATGGATAAAGAAGATGTGCTCCTGCAACTACAGGTAGAAAATGTACAAAAATCCTTAAATTTATGTAAGTTCCCTGTCACATGTTAGCCCATAGCCCAAAGAAAATCTCTGTAGGGAAGTATTGATAGATGTAGCCTTTCCCCTTCCACTTTCCTACTGGGCTTTTACTCAGAATTAGCACTTTCCTATGTTTCAGCTTCACTCTCCTAACCACACAGAGAAGTCACCATAATTGTTCCCTTCCATCACTGCTGCCTCATTCTCTCAGCAAAGTGTGGGGGAGTAAAATAAACAGAGTTCTCAGGACTTCCCTGGTGGTGCAGTGGTTAAGAATCCGCCTGCCAATGCAGGGGACACGGGTTTGATCCCTGGTCCGGGAAGATCCCACATGCCGTTGAGCAACTAAGCCTGTGTGCCACAACTACTGAGCCTGCGCTCTATAGCCCGCGAGCCACAACTACTGAAGCCCGCACGCCTAGAGCCCGTGCTCTGCAACAAGAGACGCCACCGCAATGAGAAGCCTGCGCACCACAATGAAGAGTAGGCCCCGCTCGCCGCAACTAGAGAAAGCCTGTGCACAGCAATGAAGACCCAACGCAGCCAAAAATAAATAAATTAAAAAAAAAATAAGGCCACATCTCGATATAATTTAACAAGTGTTTTAAGAAAAAAAATACTGAAGTAAACGGAGCTCTCACTTCCTAACAAAGCCTGGAGGCAGGCCCACGTCAGGGACTGTTGGGCACTTGAACCTAACCTACCTCCTGAAACACTGAAAACTAAGTCAAGATCAGTTAGGAAAGTCAAACCAAGCAACACTTTCAAAAGCTGATTGGAAACACACTAATCTGAGAAAGATTTTGTCATCAGAAAAAAAAATTTTAACTAGCATTAATTTACAGGTTCTGTGCTTCAGACTACCAGGTTGTGCCCAGTCTTTCTACTCAAACACTTGAGAATATCCTCCTTTCTCTCATGCTGGGACACTCTTCAAGGAAGGAAAGGTTAACCCAAATACGAATACACAATGCTCCAACCACAAATTGTAGATGTGTATTTTTCACGGTAAAAACACTAAGCTCCCAAACGGACGTTTGTGCTCTCCCATTCATAGCAGCATTATTCACAATAGCCAAAAGTTGGAAGCAAACCAAGCATCCACTGATGGGTGGATTAACAAATTATGGTATGTATGTATGTATGTGTATATATATATATAAAATGAAATATTATTCAACCTTAAAAATGAAGGAAATTGTGACATGCTACAACGTGGATGCACCTTAAAGACATGAAATAGGCCATCCACAAAAAGGCAATTATTGGTATGATTCCACTTCTATGAAGTATCCAGAATAGTCAAATTCATAGAGACAGAAAGCAGAACGGTGGTTGCCAGGGACTGAGGAAAAGAAAGAATGGGGAGTCATTATCTAATGGGTACAGAGTTTCAATTTGGGATGAGGAAAAGTTCTGGAGATGCATAGTGGTGATAGTTGCACAGTACTGTGAATGTACCTAGTGCCACTGAACTGTACACTGAAAAACTGTTGAAATGGAAAATTTCATGTGGGATATACATTTTACCACAACATAAACATACATGCGAGTGTGCGTGCACGCGTACGCCCATGCATGCACGCGCACACACACACACACACACACACACACACACACACACACACACAGCTGTGTCCTTGCTCTGAATATAAAAAGTTCCTCAGCCATGCTCCTATACTTGCTGTGTACTACTTAGGAACTGATTTTCTTTTTAGAAAAATTGAGGCATACTTTCACCAGTTGCAAACCCCCTTCCTCTGTCTCGAGGTCATGCTTTATGACCATGCGCATTGGCAGCCTGATCTTCATCCTGGATTGGAGGAGGCAGAGGAGGACCCCAGGACCTCAGCTTGTCCAGCTAAAGCATCTCATTCCACTTGTGCTACCTCCCTGTTTTCCCCAGATGACGGATTCCATTCTTGGTGCCAGCTGAACTTGGTGAACTCCTTGTCCGCTCAGAAAACATCCTGACTGTGAGATGGTATCACGTGGACATGCATAAAAGATTCTGAACAAGTTGAAACTTTACAGTGTGAAGCAGGGAGGGAGGAGAGCCAAGATCTCCCAATGCTCATCCCAGCTCCTGACTGAGGAAGGGAAGTAAAGGGTCCTGATCCTGAAGTTAGAGACTCCTCTAGGTCTCCCTTCAACACCTGTCCTTGCACCAGACCACATGAATGCCTTCAGGCTTGGACTCTGACCTGTCCTGGAAGTATTATATCACCTCTGGGCTCAAATGTCTTTCCACATGAGTTGGAGTAAGGGTTAAAAACTGAGGCAGTAAGTCCTCTTACCTGCAGCCTTGAGAAAGGGCTTTCTATCTGGAATTAGAACAGAAATATATGTTGAGGTCCAGTCATCCAGAAAGCCCCACATACCTGATCTTCATCCTGGCCCCTCTGTCAACATATCATCTGAATGAAGGACTCAGAGTTAAGTTTCAGAGACGCACTTCTCCACTGTCATAAAATATTATTACATGCATCCTCATATCTGATTATTCTTTCTTAAGGGTTTTATGCACTCCTCCACTGTCATAAAATATTATTGCATGCATCCTCATATCTGGTTATTCTTTCTTAAGGGTTTTTATAAGCAGCTTGTAAATTTCAAAAGAAGTATGGGATGCAAATTTCTTAGCTAAATCAGTGTAACAAATGGACTTCTTGACAAGGGTAGGTCAGTCCTGGTGTCTGTAGAGTTTGTACGTTTCAAATATGTCTTCATTGTTCAAGTGCTCACAGTGACAAGGTCTCAGACCTGAGACCTGTTGTAGGAGATTCAAGGAAAGAGGTAAAAACAACACAATCTGAACTGGAATAGGAAAGCATATGAGATTGATTCAGCTCAGTCTTGAATTAAACCTCTGAATTAAAGCTCTGAATTTCCTCTAAGCATTTGGCAGCAATTTCACCCACAAATGGCTTGCAGTATCACTTAATTTCCTATTGGAACTTTGGGGGAAATAATGATGCTAACAATAAAGTGAAATAATACATGTGCAAGAACCTAACTCAGTGCCTAGTAACATGTCAGTGCTTAGATGAATTTGAAAAACAATAATAACTTCTTTTATTAAACCAGCTGTAAAACATTTTTCTATACTTTATAGCAGTGTTGAATGGGGATGATCATTTGTCTGTTGGTTGCTTCATCTGCTTTCAAAGTGTTCAGCCTGTAAGAGTGGATCAGTCTCAAATAGATATGACTCCTGGATGTGGGAGGGAAGGCATGCGCAGGGCTCCTACACCCGACCAGCAGAAAGTAAACTTAGAGGATTCGATTCAACTCTCTTTCCTCAACTCCAAAAATGGTAATGCTTCAGAAATGGGACAAGTCTAAGTCTGGGCATCAGGATGAAAAAAATAATATGAATCCACTCTCCCTCCTCCCCAGTCCGATCCAAAATAGAATTAAAAATGCTAAAAAGTACTGTAGACCCCATGGAATCACAACCAACTTGTATTACTGACTTAGGGAGAGAGCTTCGGCCTCCTTTCACATCATTTGCACTCTGAGTGCCATCCCAAGTGAAAGAAAATTGACAGAGCAAGGGACCTTTATTGATAAAGGCTTGTTTTTTCAAAAGATTAAACCTTAAATGACAGAGCTTGGTTTATGAGTCCTAAATGGAAAAAGATTCACAAACAGGTGTTGAATTCCTCCCTATTCACAACTTGCTCAGCTTTATGACATGCTTCTTGTGTTCCCTGAACTGCTTGAAAGTTTTTATTTATTTATTTATTTATTTTTTGTGGTACGTGGGCCTCTCACTGTTGTGGCCTCTCCCGTTGTGGAGCACAGGCTCCGGACGCTCAGGCTCAGCGGCCATGGCTCACGGGCCCAGCCGCTCCGCGGCATGTGGGACCTTCCCGGACCGGGGCACGAACCCGTGTCCCCTGCATCGGCAGGCAGACTCTCAACCACTGCGCCACCAGGGAAGCCCGAAAGTTTTTATTTTTAATTAAGTCTTTTTGCTTTGAAACAGGCTTCATTTACTGTGTGCTTTTGGCATTATTTATTTTTCTAAATTTTATTTTCTAAGACACTGTGGTCCTAAGATTCTACTCTACCCTGGAGCCCATTTTTATGTTTTAAAACTGATTAGGTGGTTTATTTCATTTGTTTGCTTCTGTTTCCTGATTTTATGTTTAGTAGAAATAAAGCATCATGTTAGGGTATGTCTGATGAGATAAGCTGGTGTCCTCTTATTATTCACATTCTTACTTCAGAAGCCTCTAGAACTACTCTAGAGAATGTGCAAGCAGAGAAGAGAGAAACTGCAATGAAGTCATCACTTGTGCAGGATCTGCAGAGGAGACAGAGATGTCTGAATATGTTCAGAACTTCTCTCCTGATCACCAGAAGCACACTTATTTTCTAGGGTAAGACATCTTTCTTTATCCCATAACTGTGTTCTCACCTTCTTGAGAAGGTAAGAAGTTTGCATCCCATAACTTCTTTTGAAATTTACAAGCTGTTTATAAAACCCTTAAGAAAGAACCATTTTAAGAAGAGATTGGAGCCTCGAGGAATGGCTCTGAGTTTGTGTTGGAGCATACCTTCAACACTCAAGAAGTTACAACTCTGCCTTAGCCTTCACTTTCTGCTTGCCCATGGCCTCAAAGGCAGCCAGAGGGGAGAAAATGAGGCCCTCTCTGGCCTTTCCTGGATATGCTCACAGTCCCACACATGCACATGGCATTCTAGATTACCAGAAATAAATTAGAGTTTTTCAAAACCCCCTATACATATTTTGTTTCCCAGATTTTCCTCTAAAGTTTCTGGCCAGGCTTGTTTGCCCCAACTGGCATTGTAGCTTCAGGCAGCTGAGATGTTAAAGACTTGCTGCTTATTGTTTTTGTCAAATGCCTTGGGGACAGAGCATTTCCCAATAGATTAAGTTCCTGAGTCAGGTCAAGTCATAACAATGCCAGTCATCTCACTAATTGTATTTTGTTTGAAATATACATAAGTATGCTATTTATGTTAAAATGTAACTAGTAATTTTTCAATGAAGTAATACAATTATTTTTTAATCTTTTTTTCAGTTTTAATATCAATTGCATTAAATATTGATAGACATAATCCACAAAAACAGTATCTCTTTAGAGTCCTCAATGATTTTTAAGAATGCAAAGGAGTTCTGAGATCAAAAAGTTTTAGAACAAACAGTTTAGCTAAAAATAAAATTCTAAGTCTAAAGGACTTTTCCTTTAACATTTTGAAGACACTACTTCATTATGTTCTTGCATTCCATGTCATTGAAGAGAAGTTCAGCATTAAATTTACTCTTACCCTTGTACTGTTATGACTTATCTGTTCTTTCTTTCTAGAAGCTTTTAGAATTTTCTCTGGTTCTTATTTGTTCTTAAAGTTTATGATAGTATGTCTAGGTATAGGTATCTTCTTATCTATCCTTTTTTATACTCAGTGAATTCTTTCCACTTTCTCTCATTCTGGAAAATTCTCAGTCATTATTTCTTAAAATATTTACTTCTTTGCTTATTTTTTTCTCTCCTTTGGGGCCTCCTATTTTTATACAGATGTTAACACAGTTCCTTCTACTATTCATATCTCTTGGCTTTCTGTTTATATTTCTTACCTTTTTATCTTTTCCTAACCAGTGTGAGCTCCTCAAAGTAATCATATTTAGTTTTAATTCATTCTTTGTTATTTTTGAGTTCCCATTTTATTCAGTTATTTTATTTGTTTATTATGAAACATAGCAAACAGAAGAAAGTACATAAAACATAAACACCTAGCTTAACAAATTATTATAGAGTGAATACTCATCCAATCACCGCCAAGGCTGACTCATGTGCAGTTACACAGAGACCCATACTAAGGTCCCCATGGTTGATCTAATGTCACTGTCTTGAGATTTTTAATAATCTTTAAAACAAGGGACTCCACATTTTCATTTTGCAATGGCTCTGCAAATTATGTAGCCCATCCTGATCACCATCCATGTCAAGAAACAAAAAAATTGCCACACTTCAGAAGCCCCCAACTTGTCCCTTCCCAATTACAATCCCTTCCCTCCCCACAAAGATAATATCTATCCTGACTGTTATGGTAACAACTTCATTGCTTTTCTTATAGTTTCATCACCTACATATGATCCTGAATACTGTAGTTTAGTTTTCCCTGCCTTATGAGTGTCTCATGTTGTTGCTCATCAATAAGATGGAGTATACAGAAGCTACTAAAATTTAATTATGAAAGTCACAGGGAATGGAAATAGGGAATTCCTTGTTCCTGACAAGATGGCTAATTATCATAGGCTCTTACTTCCTCCTCCAACTCAACTCTGAAGATAGCACATAGAAAAGAGCAGTGAATGAAGCCAAGGCAATAATGTAAAAAGAAGGGGGGGAAAAGGCTACAATGTCCCAGGTGGCATGCTGCAATAGTGCACCTAGTAGATAGGGTTCCTGCACAAACACTGAAAAAACGATCACACAAGGTATATGTCTCATAAATGTTCAAAGAAAAATACCTCGTGCAATAAAAGCACATAGTGGGGATTTGACCAAGCCTGAAAATCTGAGAAGGCTCCAGGAGTAACTTTTGCTCTGAAATCTGAAGATGTGGACTGAGGTGAGCCCTGCTGTGGGAAGGAGCACATCTCAGACGAAGGATTTTAAGAAAGTGTGCAGCAAGTGAAGAGGAGGTGTCAGAAAAACCTGGACAGGCAAGCAGGGGCCAGATCAAACAGACTTTTATGCCAACAGCAAAGATTTGAAATAGGTTAGGGATGTAATCCAACTTGGTTTTAAAGGGTCTCTTGAGTTGCAGAAAGTGGATTGGAATGGAAAAATGGAAATGAAGAGACCAATTAGATGGCTACTGAAGTACTCCAGGTAAAATGTGAGGATGGCTTGTCCAGGGCAGTGACAATGAAGATGGAGAGAAACAGATGGATTTGAAAGATATTAAGAAGTAAAATGGTCAGTTGTGGCTGTAGAAGGTGAGGCAGAGGGATGTATCCAGATTAAGAATAACCCCTAGCTCCTGGCACATGCATCCGAATGAACTGGGGTGCCATTTGCTGAGTTAGTAAATCAAAAATGAGGAACACCTGGAGGGGGTTGTGGAGTGGGGGAAGGGGGCATCCAAATAGTGAACTTGGTAGTTTTAGACATGGTGATTTGTTTCCTTGGAGACATCCAGTGAAAATAGTGAGTAGGAAGCAGTGTGGACCTTAAGCCTTTCATATGGCCTCTGATCACACTTGGAAGTTTACCAAAGAAAAAAAGAAAGAAAGAAAAAGGCACCCAAACAATATTCTTTTCATGTACCTATCTTACTCCTTTCTCCATTTTCCAAGGAAATTAATGAAGCCAGATGTATGATTCTTACTAGGACAGCCTCATTCTCAAGCCATGACTCTATCTGAAGAGCACTACAACCTATAATCTCTGATAAACAAAGATTCCTGATCCCTGGACATTAAATAATAATTATTATTATAATAAAATATTTAATGCAAAACAACTTGAGGAAGCTCTTTAAAAAGCATTGTATACATTCTGAACTCTTATTACTGGGTGCCTACAATTGTACTGAACATTGGGTAACTTATTGAGAATGATTCCTTACTAAAGGAGAGGGATTATGTAGAAGAATATGACTTTGTACAGCAACAATTTTTCAGAGACAATATAAGCATCACTTTTCCTTAAAAGGCTGCAGATGTATTCTGTATGAATTTAATACTTAAGCACTAATCATTAACAATAATTCAGGAGTTCCCATAATATCATTATTCTAATAAAGCAAGATAACTTCCATAGCATCAGTGATCAGTGTTTAAATGAACAAGACTTATTTTATCATCACAAATGGTGGGAGGTAATCAATCTAATATGCCAGTATGTTAGCCAAGGTCCAATCACCCTTCAAACTTTTCTTTTGTTCTAATTGCGTGTCCCTTATAGACGCATGTGTTTCTGACTTGCTGCTTCTGATTCTCCTTTCATGACACATTAAACTCCCTTAGCACCAATTATTAATTTATTAATTATCACCAAGTAAAAATTTGTTTAAAATGCCCGGAGGATATGTACTGTAGGTTCACAGCTGTAGATCCAGCAGAGCTTATGAACTCATTTTCAGTGAATTAGGAGACTTCTATATGCTCAGAGGTCATTATTTGAACCAAAAATAAAATTTCTAATTATTTCCATCTATAAAATGTCCAGCAGAATGCTATGCTATGCTAATTTTAAGAATATAGAGTAATGTAACAGGTGTCATGGGTGGGCTACCACCTAGGAGAGACAAAATCCTTCAGTGAAGGAAGCTTTCTTTTTGGCATTATCATATTTCATTACTTATGAGCTCTAACCACTGAATTAGCAACAATAGTATATTACGAGGATGCCCTCTCTGTCCCAGACTCTGAACCAGTTGTTTTCCGTGAAATACTGTTTAATCCTTACAACAAGCATATGAGGTATATATTATCTGCATTTTACAAAGGCAAAACCTGAACACATTGGGAAACTTGCCCCAAGTCACACAGATAAGTAAAGGCAGAGCCATAAATTAATACCTTGCCTTTGGACTACAGAATCTCTATAGGAAACGATGGTAAGGAACAACTGGTAACCTGTGTACACCAGAAATCCTAGAAGCAGAAAAAGAAAACACCCAATAACAAAGATTTTCAATATGATTTTCACCTCCAGTCAACTCTTGATCATCTCAGGATACAGAAAACAGAAATTACCTAAACGATGGAAATTATAGGAAAAGCTTCAAATTTGCTTTACCAGTTCCTTTTCTTACTTAGTGTAAAAATGTGTTTAGGTTGCAGAGAACTAATGCCACAAAGATCTAACATTAATTATAGGGAAACAATAATCAAACAGAATTAAACTATGTGTGTTAGAAAATGACTTCAGATTTCATTTTTCCTCTTTCTCCATGTCCAAACCAGGAGTCAGACATTTCCTCAAGATATAATAGCACTGACTAGTACCACATTTTCACCATTAATTTATTTCTTGATTATTTTATTGTCAAATCTACTTGCTTTAGAATATCTCTGCCACAACCTCCATTTTCCCTTTTTGGAATTTTGGGTTTTTATTTTTCTGCCTTTCCATAGAAACCTAGGCTTAATATAAAACTTAATATAAAACTCATTAACTCTCTATTATATAATAAACATTGTTTCTGTAAGGTAATCTCTTAGGATCCTGGTCATTCTGAAAATTATCCTAGTCTGGGAGCAGATCTTAAACAATAAAGACTGTGTAGGTACATGGTCCCTTTTAACATCATCTCCCTTGTTTTTGGGAATAGAAACATGCTGCAGTCAAGGTCCTCCCTACTTCTCCTTGATCCACCCATAGGATTAATCCTTACTGCATCAAGTTAAAGGTTACTAGTGGGGCTCTTTTTAATCCACTAATTTACATTTTGAAATCTGCCAATTTCCCAATATCAGAGGATATAGGAATCAGCTCTGAGCATCCTTTTTCAATTTAGTTCAAATGATGTTATATCTAGAAGATATTCCTTCATCTGTGATGTGGAATTTAGTTGTTTCCTAGTTTCCTCTATATTTTTTCCTCTATATTTGATTCTTTTTGTTCATTTTGTGGCTTCAGGGAGAGGAATAAGGCAAACCTACTTTTATTTTACTATCCTTCCAGAAACTTATCTAATTCGAATATTTAAATACCTTATCCAATATTCATCAAAATATTGATTAAATAATGCATATTTAAATTGATAGAGGTATATTCTATGGAATTAAAAAAAAAATTCAAACATCTAAAGCCTCTTCTGATATTCATTGTTAAGAGTACTTACCCAAGCTTTGTTCAAAATGTGAACCTTTGACACGAGAAATCACATCACTCACTCCCTTACTAACCACTGGTTAATAGGAGTCTTGGTCTTCTCTACATTACACTAGGACCCTATAAGAACACGGAGATAACAGGGGGGTAACTACTTAACCTGTACATAGTATGCATATCGACTGGCATGGTGAGTAGGTAGGTAAATTTGTTTGAACTATGAGCAGGAACCACAAATGATGGTTTGCACATGATTTAGGAAGAAATAACTTAAAGAGCAGCAGCAATACTTTTTTTTTTTTTTTTGTGGTACGCGGGCCTCTCACTGTTGTGGCCTCTCCCATTGCGGAGCACAGGCTCCGGATGCGCAGGCTCAGCGGCAATGGCTCACGGGCCCAGCCGCTCCGCGGCATGTGGGATCTTCCCGGACCAGGGCAGGAGCCCGTGTCCCCTGCATCGGCAGGTAGACTCTCAACCACTGCGCCACCAGGGAAGCCCAACAATACTTTTTAAGAGTATGAATTCCATGGTTAGGCACTACTTATTAACAGTGCCTGGACCACAATATGAACTAGCCCCAAGACCACCTGGCCTGGGTCACCAGACTACCCCATAACTCTTGTCACAATGGACTACTCATTCCTTTATATGTTGCACAAAAGTGCCTTTCCCCACAAAAGTCTCTCTACCTGAACATTTCTGATTCTGCCTGCCAGTTTTACCCATTGCAATGTCCATTGTAAATGCTTTCTCTTCCATGAAGCCTTTATCATTGTTTTCTCCAGTCAAAATTAACCTTTCCCTACTTTGCATTTCTATTTTTCCATCTGCCCTTTGTCCTCATTCATTAATTATTATTCAGCATCTACTATATGCCAAGCACTATTCTAAGGATTATGGATACAGTACTTTAAAGGGTATAATTATTGATCTATTAGCTCATATTCAAGTGGATGATACAAAGTAACAAACAAAAATAATTGAATTTCAAGTACAGTTTGGTGCTATAAAGAAAAATTAAACTAGTTAAAGAGTTAGGTGAATAGAATGACCGTATGGAAAGGGCTGGGGAAGAACCCTCTGACTAAGTGACATTTGAGCAGAGACCCATGTAGTGAGGGAGTGATCATGGTAAAATGAGGGAAGAGCCTCCCAAGCAAAGAGAACAGGTGCAAAGGCCCCACGGCAGGAATTAAATGCTTAGCATACTTAAGGAACAGCAGGAAGGCTAGCGTGGCCTAGAATGTTGGGGAGGGGGACAGTGGAAGGAGATGAAGTTTAGAAAGATAGAGGCCAGGTCAAGTACAGCCTTGTCGGCAATAATAAGTACTTTAGTAACAAGGACTGCATCTCCAACTGCACCAGACATCTCATCATCCTTTTCTTTGGTGAACTCTCACCGTCCCCCATAGGGTTCTGTTAAATCTCTGTCACAACACCTTGCCAGTTCCCCTGCTGCAAAGTACATGACCCAGGTCAGGTCCAGCACTATCCCCTCCCGTCCAGTCCCCAGAGAGTAGATGGTCATGTGACTCAAGCAAGGTCAAAGTTTTAACAACTGCATTGCTACCTTGTGCCAGGGGCTATCTGCATTCCATTTACCACCAGTGATGAGAGTCCTTTTTGTCAACCAAATGGTGCATAATCCAGATCCAACATCTTCTGCCAGCATCTACATTTTTGGATCACTCCTGGCACCAAATGTCACAGGTTGGACCCAACTCTGAGAAGGATTATGGCATACAGGAGTGTTCTTGTGATAAATACCTGAAGAGGGGAAGCAAAGAAGCAGAGTTGGGCAGAGGGAGAAGATGAGCCACAATGCAATCTCAGTGGAGGTCTCAGCCCTCTCTACAGAAAGTCTTGAAGCTGGAATGACCCTTCAGAGTTGTCTCAAGTTGGGACAAGAGGCCTAAACATTTATACCCCAAACGTCAATCAGTCACTGGAGATGGGCCACCCTGGAAAGCAGGCATGGCTTGGGCAAGGCAGTTCTCTTCAACTGAGGCAGTACCCACAAGGGGCTGACATCTGAGGGCTTTCTGCCAGCAGCCCAGGCAGAAAGGGGACCTGTTTCCTTCCTAAACAGGTATCTGGGTAACGTACCAGAGTGCCTACATAGAAACTATGACTAGCAGTAAATAATGGATTTTTATGATAGTATTTTAAAACACACATACAAATACATACACAGTAAAAGATGTCAATGTTCAACTATTATGTTAATGCCTAAAAATTTTCAGCTATAAAGCCCTCAGTTCAACCTAGAGGGTTGTGATGAGGATAATACATAATGAGAAACTGAAGTGCCTCATTTTGTCAGGGAGGGGAAACTTTACCCTTACCCCTCTTGGTTCTTTTGGCTGGTCTAATAATTAAACGGACACAAGGCAGATTAACAGGAGGAAGGAAAAAAAAAACAAATTTAATTTTATATTTAGGGTGGTCCCATAGATATATGATCCATAAAAGTGACAAAAGCAGGCAGCTTTTACACCTTTTAGACAAAGAAACAGTAAATTCGTGAAGAAATGACAAGACAAAGGGGTTTGGGCTTGGAGTAGTAAATTAGTAAAGAAGTAACAAGGTTTGTTTATACAGCCTTCTTGGCCCTGAATTCCCTGTCTCTAGTGATCAGGATGTCTCTCTCCCTCCTGGTACAGTGATGGTACCTTTCACAAGGGAGATTTATTTCCTGCTTTCAGGGGGACAAATGGAAATCAAAGTGTCCTTCTTGCACCAGCTGTGTCTTAAATAACTTTAATTCCAAATGATTAATATGCCAAAGGGCATATTTTGAGGCAGCATGGCCTAAGCCTCATCAATGCCATACCTGGCACCCAGTAAATGTTTTCAAATTAAATCTAATAAAACTTGACCATTAATGCTCCAATTTGAAAATTCACATATAAATCCATCATCACAGATGTTAAGAAGGAATCTCATACTACAGAAATTCAATAAAGTTTCATTGAACAGGTCAGGGTTTTGACTGAAAACAGATGGAAAGATTGAAGAGATTTTTATGAAGTGCCTATTTACAAAGGACTCAGGGTTAAGGAAAAACAACAAGGGGGAATGAAGTACCCAATGACTGGCAAGAGCAGGAGGCTACTACCACCCCTAGACCAGATGGAGCAAAGGAAGGAACAAGAAGTCGCTGGAAACCAGAAAGTCCCAGCTGTAGGATAGAGCTATCGGACAGGAGCTGTGGCTTTTAGCAGAAGATCAAGGACACAGAGAACCTGCCCAATGACCTAGCAGACGGATGTAGGGAAATAAATTCTCAGCTCTCTATCTTCTCACCTTCCCATTTCTCACTGTTGCCTTCCATTGGCCAAGCCCAACAAGAAGTCAGAGGACATAAAAGCCAGTATCCTGGGCACAAAGGAGAGTGATCTGTAGAGTCAAGGTCTATCCATCATAGCAACCTTCACAATTGCTCACTATAATTTAAGATACAACATTGAGTTTTAGATATAGTTAGGTATGTTTATCAGTGCAAATGAAAAGATTATTCTTTTAAAGGACACTTTATTGACTCAATATTAGCTTCAGTGGAAAGAGGTGTGAACAGTGAGCACTTTAGTTCCTGTCTTGGCTGGAGTGTGGCTGAGGATATTACCAAAGTCAGAAAGGACTGGAGGAAAAAGAGAACAAGGAAGTAGAGGGGAAAATAGCACATCTTTTGGAGATTTAGGCACTTCAAGAATTTGGGGGGGAAAAGGGGAATTCCCTGGTTGTCCAGTGGTTAGGACTTGGTGCTTTCACTGCCCTGAGCCCAGGTTCCATCCCTGGCCAGGGAATTATTTAGAGCCTGCAAGCCACGCAGTCTTGGCAAAAAAAAAAAAAAAAAAAAAAATTTTGGGGAAAGGAATATGGAAGGGTTATACTCTAGAGAGGTGGGTCCTGAGCACATGCCACGGCTCTTCTTCATGCCTTTGTTTAGTGGTCTGTACACAAGGGATGCTGCAGAGAATCTGTATAGCCACTTTGCCCAAGTGGTCTCCCCATTTGACTTGGGTTTTCTCTCTCTTCATGTCTGAGGACTCCAAACACCAGTATTTATAATATGTTCCTTATGTGTCATCAATCCTCCGTATCCACACATTTATAGTGTTACCTTTGGCTGTGGAGAGAACATAAAGCACATAACTATAAGGTACGTGAAAGGGGTAGGGAAGGTTAGTTACAAGGAAGGCTCTGGGCAAGCTCCCTCCCTAACCAAAGCCTCTCAGCATTACTAGGACCCCTTCTGCCTCAAGGGAGAAGGACCGGCTTTTAAGTCATGATTGTAACTGAAATATAGACATGTCTCAGAGCCAAAGAATCCAAGTCCACAACCAGTATCACCCTGGTCCCTCAGCAGCCAGAGGCATATCCCTAAAGTATGTTACGACTGAAGAAGAGCCCCAGCTCCAAGTGTTCTTCCCGATCAGGGCATCCTTTTGACTTTTCCAAAGTCCTGTTTTCCATCAAAGCTCTCCCTTAACCTTTGGGCATTAGGTTCTTCAACTGTTAAAAAAAAAAAATCATGCACTTTGTGATTTCTTAAATTCCTTCCAACCCTAAAATGTTCTTGAGAACGTGCCATTTAAATCACTGTACTTTTTCATTCACGTCTATAAAGCTTACGATTGAAGTTTGAAAGCACCATGCAATACCACCATCTAGTGGAAAAAAGGAAATAATACTAGGGATAATTAATACAAACAAAATGAAATTTCACAAGGAGAAAGTAATTATGTAGAACATTCCAGGCAGTTTTTTTTTTTTAATTATTTATTTGTTTTTGGTTGAATTGGGTCTTCGTTGCTGTGCGCGGGCTTTAGTTACAGAGAGCAGGGGCTACTCTTCAATGCAGTTGGGCGGGCTTCTCATTGCCGTGGCTTCTCTTGTGGAGCACAGGCTCTAGAGCGCAGGCTCAGTAGTTGCGGCACACGGGCTTAGTTGCTCCGCGGCATGTGGGATCTTCCTGGACCAAGGGCTCTAACCCATGTCCCCTGCATGGGTAGGCAGATTCTTAACCACTGTGCTACCAGGGAAGAGCCTGTATTTCTTAACTTTTTATACATTGTGGGCCTCTTGGAGATTCCCCCCAAAATGATAAAGTCATATATACCTAAATTCTGCATACAATTTCAGGGAACATATGGCCCTGTCGAGGCCTCTCCAATCATGCATGGGCCACAGGTTAAGAACCTCCACTGTTTATATTATTTCAACCATTGGGAAAATAAAAAATGATACTATAATCATCAGGAATCAGTAGATGCTATAATAGATCTATGTCTCCCTTAAAAAAGAAAAATCTAACCATAATTCAAACCTCCTTGTTCTTGGGAGGGATACTTCATTGTATTTGGGTGGTTGGGAGGCAGGGTCCCACTGTCCATGGCAGAAGAGGCCAGATGCTTCTGCTTCCTACTCTTTGACAGGAAGGTTACCCACTTGGCCAGTCATTCGCTCCCACCAATTCTGATTCTTGAGAGGGTGGGGAAAAGATACAGGGGAGACTGGGAAATTCATTGAAGAAAGAAGTGGGAATCTAGCATTGTCAGTGTCCAGTGGCAGCAAAGCCAGTGGTAAGATCCTGGACTAACTTTTCCTTGGCTCTAACTCCATCTACACACTCCCCTGCCCATTTCCATATATTTAATCCCATCAGTTCTCTAAACTGCTTTGACATCCTTCAAATAAATTCCTTTACGGCTTAAGTCAGAATGTGTTGCTTACAATTAAGTTACACCAAACTTTTTGATTGATACACACACCAAATTCTTAGGGGTGACCCAAAAGTTAACTTTCATTCAATACAACATATTTTATCATTTACTTACCAGCACTTCTACTTAAAACAAAAGACTGAAAACTAAAATTTCCAGAAGCCACATCTCTAAAGATGATCAAGTATTGACAGTGCATTACAGCAATATAAGTCAGTCTTACATGCACACTTCTCTTAACTGATGACCCTATGTTTTGCTGTTTATACAATAAGTCATTTCTTATTTTGTTATTTTCCCCTATGTTTCACACCAGAATTTGTTTAGTACAATCTCAAATACACTTTGGAACAAGATAAAGGATTCTATATATTTACATACTCACATAAGTGTTTCTGATGGTTAACTAGGATGAATTAAGGGTAGATGAAACATGTTCTGAAAAAAATTAATTGTAACTATGGAATCATTTTTTAAGAAACTGCCACACGAAAGGGAAAGAACCACCAACAGGTTTGTGTGTGTTTTTCAAACCCAAACAGAATAGGACTAATTTTTAAAAAGATTATTTCCCTGATTTAAAAATAAAAGTTTTTGTTCACTAAACTTATTGTGATAATCACTTCAAGATGTATGTAAGTCAAATCATTATGCTGTACGCCTTAAACTTATACAGTGCTATATATCGATTACATCTCAATAAAACTAGAACAAAAAATAAATAAAAGAAAATTTTAAAAAAGTATCCAGGTATAGCTAAGACCATTTCCATACCCAAATCATTCTGTTTAAGGAACCATATCCTCCACTTGTAGCTAAGTATACCTTGAAATACATAGTAGAATTGTTCATACCCTCTCATCTAGTAATACTACTCCTGGGTATCTGTCCTAATGAAATTATTTAAAATAAGAAAATATTTGCAATACTATTCACAATAGGGAAAATAAATGAAATAATTTTATTCTAAAAAAATGAAATGTATTCAATATTATATAGCCATTACTATGAATGAATCAGAAGTCTGCAATACCATGGGGGAAAATCATCATATAATTTTAAGTGAAAATAAAATATTATACTGTACTATAAAAAAGACTAGGTAAAATTAATATTCAATAATGACTTTTTCTCATTGCTATTTTCATTATTGCTCTTAGTAATCTCTTAGCAAATATTTATGAAATGCTTACTAAACACTGGGCAAGAAACTCAGCATATAAAATTGAAAGATTCCTCACCTCCAAGGAATGTCTGTGGACAGAGAAGAAGGCAGACATGAAAACAGTGAATCATAAAGCAATTAAAGTATCTGATAATAACTATAATTAAAATATGCAAAACAGTGAGGAAAAATTATGTCAATACCTAGGACTGGAATGTGGTAAGTGTATGTTTAAATTTTTAAGAAAATGCCAAATTATTTTCTAAAGTGGTTGTATCAGTTTACATTGGACTGAGAAATCCAATTTCTCCCTGTCCTTGCCAACATTTGCATGGCCAGTCTTTATCATTTTAGCTATTCTACTAGATACATAATCGTATCTCATTGCGGTTTTAACTTCCTAATGACTAATGGTATTGTGCATCTTTTTCATGTGCTTATTTGGCTTCTCTGTATCTTCTTTGGTGAACTACCTGTTGAAATGGCCCAATTTTTAAATTGGGTTGTTTTTCCTATTATAGATTTTGGAGAATTTAAGTGTCCTGGATACCAGTCCTTTATTAAATGTATGTCTTCCAAATGTTTTCTCGCGGTCTACAGCTTGTGTTTTCATTCTCTTAATAGTGTCTTTTAAAGAAGAGAAGTTTTAAATTTTGATGAAGCCAAATTTATCCTTTTGTTCTTTTAGAGATAGTGGATCTAAAAATCCTGCAAAACCAAGAAAGATTTTCTCCTGTTTTCTTCTACAAGTTCTATAGTTTCAGCTCTTATATTTTAATCTTATGATCCATTAGGAGTTAATTTTTATATATTATGTGAAGTATGGATCTAAGTTCATTATTTTGTATATGGATACCCAATTGTTCCATCACATTTATTGAAAGGGGTATACTTTCTCCACAATATTGCCTTTGTGCCCTTGATTTTATTTATTTATTTATTTTAACATCTTTATTGGAGTATAATTGCTTCACAATGGTGTGTTAATTTCTGCTTTATAACAAAGTGATTCAACTATACATATACATACATCTCCATATCTCTTCCATCTTGCGCCCTATCCCACCTCTCTAGGTGGTCACAAAGTACTGAGCTGATCTCCCTGTGCTATGAAGCTGCTTCCCACTACCTCTCTATTTTACATTTGGTAGTATATATATGTCCATGCCACTCTCTCACTTCGTCCCAGCTTACCTTTCCCCCTCCTGGCATCCTCAAGTCCATTCTCTACATCTGTGTATTTATTCCTGTCCTGCCCCTAGGTTCTTCAGAAATTTATTTTTTTTGTTTTACATTCCATATATATGTGTCAGCATACAGTATTTGTTTTTCTCTTTCTGACTTACTTCACTCTGTATGACAGACTCTAGGTCCATCCACCTCATTACAAATAACTCAATTTCGTTTCTTTTTATGGCTCAGTAATATTCCATGGTGTATATGTGCCACATCTTCTTTATCCGTTCATCTGTCGATGGATACTTAGGTTGCTTCCATGTTCTGGCTATTGTAAATAGAGCTGCAATGAACATTGTGGTACATGATTCTTTCTGAATTATGGTTTTTTCAGAGTATATGCCCATGTCATTTGTTTGTATCATCTTTAATTTCTTTCATCAGTGTCTTATAGTTTTCTGCATACAGGTATTTTGTCTCCTTAGGTAGGTTTATTCCTAGGTATTTTATTCTTTTTGTTGCAATGGTAAATCAGAGTGTTTCCTTAATTTATGTTTCAGATTTTTCATCATTAGTGTATAGAAATACAACAGATTTCTGTGCATTAATTTTGTATCTTGCTACTATACCAAATTCATTGATTAGTTCTAGTAATTTTCTGGTAGAGTCTTTAGGATTCTGTATGTATAGTATCATGTCATCTATGGCTAAAACTTCCAAAACTATGTTGAATAATAGTGGTGAGAGTGGACAACCTTGGTTTGTTCCTGATCTTAGAAGAAATGGTTTCAGTTTTTCACCCTTGAGAACGAGGTTAGCTGTAGGTTTGTCATATATGGCCTTTATTATATTGATGTAAGTTCCCTGTATGCCTACTTTCTGGATGGTTTTTATCATAAATGGGTGTTGAATTTTGTCGAAAGCTTTTCCTGCATCTATTGAGATGATCATATGTTTTTTCTCCTTTAATTTGTTAATATGGTGTATCACATTGATTGATTTGCATATATTGAGGAATCCTTGCATTCCTGGGATAAACCCCACTTGATCATGGCATGTGATCCTTTTAATGTGCTGTTGGATTCTGTTTGCTAGTATTTTGTTGAGGATTTTGCATCTATGTTCATCAGTGATATCGGCCTGTAGTTTTCTTTCTTTGTGACATCTTTGTCTGGTTTTGGTATCAGGGTGATGGTGGTCTCATAGAAGGAGTTTGGGAGTGTTCCTCCCTCTGCTATATTTTGGAAGAGTTTGAGAAGGATAGGTGTTACCCCTTCTCTAAATGTTTGATAGAATTCACCTGTGATACCACCTGGTCCTGGGCTTTTGTTTTTTGGAAGATTTTTAATCACAGTCTCAATTTCAGTGCTTGTAATTGGTGTGTTTATATTTTCTATTTCTTCCTGGTTCCGTCTCAGAAGGTTGTGCTTTTCTAAGAATTTGTCTATTTCTTCCAGGTTGTCCATTTTTGGCATAGAGTTGCTTGTAGTAATCTCTCCTGATCCTTTGTATTTCTGCAGTGTCCGTTGTTACTTCTTTTTCATTTCTAATTCTATTGATTTGAGTCTTCTCCCTTTTATTCTTTATTAGTCTGGCTAATGGCTTATCAAAATTTTGTTTATTTTCTCAAAGAAACATCTTTTAGTTTTACTGATCTTTGCGATTGTTTCCTTCATTTCTTCTTCATTTATTTCTGATCTGATATTTATGGTTTCTTTCCTTCTGCTAACTTTGAGGATTTTTGTTCATCTTTCTCTAATTGCTTTAGGTGTAGGGTTAGGTTGTTTATGTGAGATGTTTCTTGTTTCTTGAGGTAGGATTGTATTGCTATAAACTTCCCTCTTAGAACTACATTTGCTACATCCATAGGTTTTCGGGCGCTATGTTTTTATTGTCATTTGTTTCTAGGTATTTTTTGATTTCCTCTTCGATATCTTCAGTGATCTCTTGGTTATTAAGTAACGTATTGTTTAGCCTCCATGTGTTTGTATTTTTTCACAGATTTTTTTTTTTCTGCAATTGATAACTAGTCTCATAGCATTATGGTCAGAAAATATACTTGATATGATTTCAATTTTCTTAAAATTTACCAGGCTTGATATGTGACCCAAGATATGATCTATCCTGGAAAATGTTCCATGAGCACTTGAGAAGAAACTGTATTCTGTTGTTTTTAGATGGAATGTCCTTTAAATATCAATTAAGTCCATCTTGCTTAATGTATCATTTAAAGCTTGTGTTTCCTTATTTATTTTCATTTTGGATGATCTGTCCATTGATGAAAGTGGGGTGTTAAAGTCCCCTACTATGATGGTGTTACTATTGATTTCCCCTTTTATGGCTGTTAGCATTTGCCTTATGTATTGAGGTGCTCCTATGTTGGGTGCATAAATATTTACAATTGTTATATCTTCTTCTTAGATTGACCCCTTGATCATTATGTAGTGTCCCTTCTTGTCTCTTGTGATAGTCTTTATTTTAAAGTCTATTTTGTTTGATAGGAGAATTACTACTCCAGCTTTCTTTTGATTTCCATTTGCATGGAATATCTTTTTCCACCCCCTCACTTTCAGCCTGTATGTGCTCCTAGGTCTGAAGTGGGTCTCTTGTAGACAGCAAACATATGGGTCTTGTTTTTGTATCCATTCAGCCAGTCTGTGTCTTTTGGTTGGAGCATTTAATCTCTTTACTTTTAAGACAATTATCGATATGTATGTTCCTATTACCATTTTCTTAATTGTTTTCAGTTTGTTATTGTAGATCTTTTCCTTCTCTTGTGTTTCCCGCCTAGAGAAGTTCCTTTACCATTTGTTGTAAACCTGGTTTGGAGCTGATGAATTCTCTTAGGTTTTGCTTGTCTGTAAAGGTTTTAATTTCTCCATCAAATCTGAATGAGATCCTTGCTGGGCAGAGTAATCTTGGTTGTAGGTTTTTCCCTTTCATCACTTTAAATATGTCTTGCCACTCCCTTCTGGCTTCCAGAGTTTCTGCTGAAAGATCAGCTGTTAACCTTATGGGGTTTCCTTGTATGTTATTTGTTTTTTTTTCCTTGCTGCTTTTAATATTTTTTGTGTTTAATTTTTGATAGTTTGATTAATATGTGTCTTGGCGTGTTTCTCCTTGGATTTATCCTGTATGGGACTCTCTGTGCTTCCTGGACTTGATTGATCATTTCCTTTCCCATGTTAGGGAAGTTTCCAACTATAATCTCATCAAATATTTTCTCAGTCCCTTTCTTTTTCTCTTCTTTTCTGGGACCCCTATAATTCGAATGTTGGTGCCTTTAATGTTGTCCCAGAGGCCTCTGAGACTGTCCTCAGTTCCTTTCATTCTTTTTTCTTTATTCTGCTCTGCAGTAGTTATTTCCACTATTTTATCTTCTAGGTCACTTATCTGTTCTTCTGCCTCAGTTATTCTGCTATTGATTCCTTCTAGAGAATTTTTAATTTCATTTATTGTGTTGTTCATCATTGTTTGTTTGTTCTTTAGTTCTTCTAGGTCCTTGTTAAATGTTTCTTGTATTTTCTCCATTCTATTTCCAAGATTTTGGATCTTCTTTATTATCATTACTCTGAATCCTTTTTCAGGTAGACTGCTTATTTCCTCTTCATTTCTTTGGTCTGGTGAGTTTTTGCCTTGCTCCTTCATCTGCTGTGTGTTTCTCTGTCTTGTCATTTTGCCTAACTTACTGTATTTGGGGTCTCCTTTTCATAGGCTGCAGGTTCGTAGTTCCTGTTGTTTTTGGTGTCTGCCCCCAGTGGCTTAGGTTGATTCAGTGGGTTGCATAGGCTTCCTGGTGGAGGGGACTAGTGACTGTGTTCTGATGGATGAAGCTGGATCTTGTCTTTCTGGTGGGCAGGACTGTGTCCAGTGGTGTGTTTTGGGGTGTCTGTGACCTTATTATTTTAGGCAGCCTCTCTGTTAATGGGTGGGGTTGTGTTCTCATCTTGCTAGTTGTTTGGCATAGGGTATCCAGCACTGTAGCTTGCTGGTCATTGATTGGAGCTGGGTCTTAGCATTGAGGTGGAGATCTCTGGGAGAGCTTTTGCCATTTGGTATTACATGGCACCGGAAGGTCTTTGGTTGACCAATGTCCTGAACTCAGCTCTCCCACCTCAGAGGCACAGGCCGGACACCCAGCTGAAGCACCAAGACCCTGTCAGCCCCATGGCTTCATTTCTATAGATTAGGGCTTTCCAGATGGTAGAATTATAGATGTCCCTCAATATATTCGGTCTTCTTATCCTTTGGGAAGTCCAGGCAAGTAGCTTGATCCTGAGCTTCTCAAATTTGGGGCTGGCTTAAAGTCAGGCAGGCTGGAGATGTTGGGCTGCAATGTGTCTCCTCTGGATAGTGGTTCTCCAAGTGTGATCCCCAGACCCTCAGCCTCAGCCTCACCTGCGCATTTCTGTGCCCTTGTTTTTTTTAAAAAATCAGTTATCTCTAGATGTTGGGTTTACTTCTGGACTCTCTATTATGTTCCATTGATCTACCTGTCTATCCGTATGCCAATATCAAGCTGTTTTATGTACTATAGTTTTTTATGAATCTTGAAATCAGGTACTGTGAGTCCTCTGAAGTTGTTCCTTTTCAGAGTTGTTTTGGCTACTCTAGATCCTTTGCAATGCACATGAATTTTGTCAATATCTACAAAAAAAGGCTTATGGGATTTTGATTGAGATTTTGTTAAATAAAGAGTTTGAAGAGATCTGACATCTTAACAATACTGAGTCTTCCAACCCATGAACAAGTTTAAGTCACAAGTTGCTTTTTAGGTCTTCTTTCTCTCAGCAATATTTTGTACTTTTCAGAGTACAAGTTTTTCCACATCTTTTGTCAGTTATTCCTAGGTATTTGATATTTTTAATGTTACTATAAATGTTATTTCTTTTAATCTACAATTGTATAAAAATACACTTTTTAAAAACTGACCCTGTATCCTGCAACCTCGTTAAACACACTAATTATTTCTAGTAGCTTTTGGTAGTGGATAGCTAATAATTTTGCCTTCCCCAGAATGCTTATTCTGGTAATATTAATATTACTTTGATATCCCTTTACAGGATCATTTCTCTTCTAATCTTGGTCCATGTGTTTGGGGTGAACATTTGACACAGATTTGGCCAATTAGCATAGTGATTGGTATAGAGATAAGCACATGACCAATTGATCCAATGAGAGTCAATCCTGGAGCTTATGAGGAAACTAGTGAGAAAATGTTGCTTTTTCTAGCTGGTTTAAAGTAGGACGTTACTCATTTCTAATTTAAGTCCATTGTGGTTAGAGAACATACTCTGTATGACCGGAAACATTTTTAAATTTATTGAGATTTCTCAAAAATAGAATTATCATATGATCCAGCAATGCCACTTCTGGATATATTCAAGAGAACTGAAATCAGGATCTCAAAGAGACGTGCACTCTGTGTTTACTGTATTATTATTCACAATAGCCAAGATAGAGAAACCACCTAAATGTCTATCAAAAGATGAATGGATAAAGAAAATGTGGTACATACCTACAATGAAATATTATCCAGCCTTGAAAAGGAAGGAAAGCCTGCCAAACACAACACCATGAATGAACCTGGAGAACATTATGCTAACTAAAATAAACCAGTTACAGGAGGACAAATACTACATCATTCACTTTATGAGGTATTTAAAGTAGTCAAAATCATAGAGACAGAGAATACAATAATGGTTGCCAGGGAACAGGGGGAGTGGGAAATGGAGATGAATAAGTTCTAGAAATCTGCTGTACAACACCATGCCTATAGTTAACATTATTGTATTGTACACTTAAAAATTTGGTGAGGGTAGACCTCATGTTAAATGCTCTTACCACAAGAAAAAATAAATTAATAAATAAATGTATTGAGATTTGTGTCATGGTCCACAAAGTGGTCTATCATGATATTCTGTGTGTACTTGAAAAGAGTGTATATCCTGCTGCTGTTGGTTGGTAAGTTCTATAAATGTTAATTAGGTCCATTTGGTTGATAGTGTTCTTCAAGTCTACAATATATTTGCTGATTTTTTGCTTACTTTTTCTATCAACTATTGAGAGAGAGGTATTGAAATCTGACAATATTGTGAATTTATCCTTTCAGTTCTATCAACTTTCACTTAAGTATTTTGAAGCTCTTTTAATTAGGTGCCTAAATATTTAGGATTATGTCAATTGATCCTTTTATTATTACTGCCTGTCTTCAACCCTGTCTTTATAGTCACTGCTCTGAATTCTACTGCCATTCTAGGTTTTTGTTTGTTTACTAATAGTAGCATGGTATAACTTCTCCCATTTTTTAAAACTTTTAACCTATTTGTTTTCATATTTAAAGTATATTTCTTGTAGGCATCATGTAATTGAGTCTTGATTTTTTTTATCCAGTCTGACAAGCTCTCCCTTTTAACTGGAATTTTTAGACATTAATATGATTATTGCTTTTGTTATGTTTGAGTCTATCATCTCATTATTTGTTTTCTATTTATTTTGTTTCCATTTGTTATTTCCATTTGTTCCTTCTTTTTTCCTCTTTTCTGCCTTCTTTCGAATTTTTACAAGTCTGGCTAGTGAAAAGAGTTACTATTACTAGCCTTTTATAAGCACCAGGCACTATTCCCTTTAATCCTTTCAGATGGTTCCTTTCCTGACCTCAGGCAGTTTCTGTGCATGCATGACCTGATCGGCACTCTGATGAGTGTTCCATGGAGACCGACAGATCTCTGGGGTTCACCTGCTATGCAGTTCTACCCTCTCTGGTCTTCTGTTCTATGAACTCTAGCTGCTCTGGTTTCCCCACTCTAACCTCTGTCTCCTCAACTCAGAAACTTTCAAGTTCTGCTTCAGTTCCCCTCCCTATGCCACAGCCTGGAAACGCTCTGAGGCAGTAAGCTTGGGCAATTGTAGGACTCACCTTGTTTGTTTCCTATGTCTCAGGAATTACTGTCCTTCACCTGATGTCCAGTGTCTTGAAAACTGCAGCTTCATGTATTTTGTCTTATTTTTTTAATGTTGTTTCAGGAAAGAAGGTAAATACGGCCCATGTTACTCCCCATCTTGGTTAGAAGTGCAAGTCCTCACTACCCAATTTTTAAAAATTACTCTAAAACACCAATAATCGAGACTTCAGTATTGAAGGACAAATATATAAATCAATGGGACATAATAGAGAGTCCAGAAATAGAGCCAAAGAAATAGGCAAACTGATTTTTGTCAAAGGTGCAAAGACAATTCAATAAAGGTAAAGTTTTCAACAATGGTGTTGAAACCACTGGACATTCATATGCATTAAAAATAAACCTCAACCTAAATATCACAACCTGTACAAATATTAACCCAAAATGGATCATGAATCTAAATATAAGACATATAACTACAGAACTTTTAGAAGGAAACATAGGAGAAAATCTTCATGACTAAGGATTAGGCAAAAGACTTCTTAGATATGACATCTAAATCATGATTCATAAAAGAAAAAAAACTGATTTTTTTAAAAAATTTAAAAATACAAAAAATACTGTTATGAGAATTAAAAGCTACAGAGAGAAAAATAAATTTTTAATCACATATCTGACAAAGAACTTGTATTCCAAAAATATAATGAAATCCCCAAACTCAACAGTAAGAAAACAAATGATTTAATTTTTAAATGGTCAAAACACTTGGACAGGCACTTCACCAAAGATGGAGGGTGACTGCTAGAGGCTGAATGTTTGTGTGCCCTCAAAATTCTTATGTTGAAATTCTAATGCCCAATGTGATGATATTAGGAATCTTTCTGGGACCTTTGGCAGGTGATTAGACGATGAGGGCTGAGCCCTTATGAATGAGATTAGTGACTTTAAAATCCCCTTCTACCATGTGAAGACACAGTAAGAAGTCAGCAATCTGCAAGCAGGAAGAGGGCTTGCACCCAAACTCAACTATGTTGGCACCTTGATCTTGGCCTTCCAGGCTCCAGAACTATAAGAAATAAATTTTGGTTGTTTACAAGCCACACAATTTGTAGTATTTTGTTATAGCATCCTAAAGAGACTAAGAGAGCACATGAAAAGATGGTCAACATTAATAGCCATTAGAGACATACAACTTAAAACGATGATCAGATGCTATCACACACCTAATAGAATGATGAAAATAAAATATACTAGCAATAGTAAGTACTGTCAAGTATGTGGAGCAACCAGGAACTCTAAGACATCGCTGGTAGGAATGAAAAATGGTACAGCCACTCTGGAAAACAGTTTGGCAGTTTCTTATAAAATAAAACATACACTTACCATATGCTCCAGCAATCCCAGTCCTAGGTATTTACTCAAGAAATGGAAACATATTTCCACACAAAATACTGTACACAAATGTTTAGCTGTTTTACTTATAATCACACACACACACAAAATGGAAAACAATCTAAATACCATTTGACAAGTAAATGGTTAAAAACAAAATGTGGCACATTCTATACAATGGAATACTACTCACGATAAAAAGAAATGAACTTCGATATACACAACTTGGATCACTCTTAAAGGCATTATGATGAGTGAAAGAAACCAGACCCAAAAGGTTACATACTGTATGATTTAAATGATATTCTCAAAAGGAGAAAGCTAGAAAATGTCAGAGAACAGACCAATGGCTGGCAGGTGTTAAGGGTATATAACTACAAAGGGGTGCATGAGGGAGTTTTGGAGGTGATGGAACTGTATCTTGATTGTGGTGGAAGTTACATAAATCAGTACATGTGTTAAAATTCATAAAGCTATACATCTAAGAAAAATTTGATTTTACTGTTTGTTAATTCTAGAAGTTAAATAAATTTTTTTTAAAATTTACAGTAAACCTAACACTGAATGATGACACAACTAATTGGCCAAACAGATATTCTGAGAAGAGTAGGCAGAGTGAATAGCTAAAACTAGTCTCTGATGCTGGAAGGTGCCTGGTATATTCAAGGAATAGTGAGGAGGTCAATGTGGCTAAAGTGGAATGAGCAGAGGAGAGTAGAGTAGAGAAGTTCAGAGATGTAATGGGGGATCAGATCATAAAAGGTGCTTATACCATTATAAGGACTTTGGCTTTGAGTGAAATGGGGAGCCGCTGAAGGGTTTTGAGCAACAGAGTAATATGAACTGATTTAATGTTTTTAAAGGACTACTGATTTCTGTGTTGAAAACAGATTGGTGGCATGAGGAACAGGAGAAAAGGGAAGACATCTTAGGAATGATGGTGGCTCAGTCCACAGTAGTTATGACACATGTGGTGAGAAACAGCTGGAGTCTAGATATATTTTGAAGGTGAAGCCAAGAAAATTTTCTGATGGATTAGTCTGAGAGAAATAAAGGAATCATGGATGACTCCAAGTTTTCTGGTCTGAACAACCAAAAGAATGAAACTGGCATCAATTGAAAATAGGACAGCCTTAAGTGGAATAGATTGTGGGGAAAGAACTGTAGTTCAATTTTGAATATACATAATTTGACATTTTATTAGACAACCAAGTAGAAATTCATTTTTGGCTAGAAAGACCATGATGCATCCAGTGGCCTTGGCTATACTGACTGCACTGTACGGTCCTCTGGGTAGAGAGGAATCATGGAGAATTCAGGAGCACAGTGAGGATGTGTGCTGCGGGAAGCTCATTCGGACTGAGAGGTGTGGCCACTTGTGAATTATGTGTCCAGTTTTTCACCCTGGTGTTGATTCAGGGGTTAAGTTCATTTGACTTATTCCTTAACACTTTCTCTGTCTCAGGATATAAGATTTTAAATGGTGAAGAATGAGTCTCTGAGCATAAATTCTTAAATGAACATGTCTTTTCTTGAAGTACTCATTTGAGATTATTCTTTCCTTATTGTCTATCTTTGCTGTAATTGGTAGAGTGAAGCTGGGTTGTTCAGTGGATGCAATAATGCAGTACCATCATGCAGTGTCCTGAGAACAAAAGGTCCACGGCTACATATTCTATTAATAAGCAAAGGATTTTATATAAAAACACGTCTTGGGATTTTCCCCATTCCCCTATCGTAATAAGGCAATTTTTTTTGAGGGGGAGGTATTGATATGAGGCCATCACCTTCTATTGCAATTTAGTATTCTTCAAAGTGTATGAAATTCATTAATATCTCAAGGGGTATTGTTGATCATTGTTACCTTAGTCCTAATATATAGTGTCAGAAATAACAAAATTTTAATGATTTAACAGAACTTCATTTAATAAGTATGTTTAAAGTTCATCTCTTCCAAAAAACAGCATTTTAATTACATTCAAATTGTGTTCATCTTAAATATCAACAAACACATCATTTACATACAGGGATATATATTAGAAAACAGATGGAAATTAAAACAACTTCTATTTTTTAGAAGTTCTTACTTCCAAATTAGGACACTGTGAACTGCTAAATATGTACCTAAACAAAATGTATCCATTATCAGAAAACCACAACTTGCTCTAATAGGAAAAGAAGTGTAATACACATATAGTGGAACATAATTCACATAGGCTTAATTTACAGGTATGTTTCAAAGTATAAAACAAACAAAAATCCTGTACCTACAAATACAGGCAAAAGTCACAGCCGACATTTTAAACTAATGCACCAACATATAATGCTTTACCAGAGAAAGTAGAAGAGTTCCCAAGATTTTATGTTGACCCATGATTTTTCACTTCTTTGTTCTCAAATACAGAAGAAGAGGACTTAGAGTTTTCTTTTTGTCTTTAAATCATATTCATGTTTGTTTTTTGTTACATGGCAATGACCCAACTGCATCATGAGAAGTGCTATCAAACCAGATAGAACTCAGTAACCAAGACATTTCTTTGATTTCTCCCTGTACCTCCATTTCTCTTCAGAAAGCGTCTAAGGAAACTTCATAGACAATTGTGGTAAAGAGAGCAAACCAAATAATTCTGAGATGGCAAAGAAATATATGAGAGTTGGCACTAACATGGGTTTACAAAAAGTTACCCACCATTTATTAAACCACAAATGCAAAGAGAAATCTTACCTGGAAACATAAGTAGAATAAAAAGTACTAGAAAACAAATAGAAGGCATTTAGAATTGTGGCGTTTGGAGGCTTCAGTTTGGAAGACATAGAGAAACTAAGCTACCAGTAACTGTTAAGAGCATTTCTTTTCAACTTGTATAATTTACTTAAATTTTTAACTTGTCTAAATCAACTTTCTCTAGCCAAAACAAAGAGATCATAATCACTGTTTTTATATCAGAGATGTGTGACGACTGTAATGTAGGAGAAAAGAATGTTTGGGACACATCAGGTTAAAAGAGGTAGCACCAGGAATAAAACTAAGCACTTAATCTGATCAAAGTCAGGGAGGAATTCTGCCTTTCTTCAGTTTTTACTGCATTTCATAGTTGCAAAAAAAGAACATCCTTTCTTTTTTTTTTTTCCTTAATGTGCCTCAGGTTAAAAATGGCACAATGAATAGTCCTTAATCAGCACACATTATTTTTGAAAGGGACATTTTTAGATTTTGGTCATTTGCTTTTCTTTGCTTGTTTTTTAATGATAAATCTTTAGAGTCGACTCTTTTAAAATGTTGCTCAGATGGACAGATATAGTCAGACCTTTCTTAAAAGTAAACAATTTACTCTGCATTAAAAAAAATCACCAATAAGAGTTCTAAGTCAGTGTTTCAAACAAATGAAATGTTTAACTTCAAATTAAGTATGTTTAACTGCTATTGTGTTAAATAATGAAACTAACTCTATTTCATTCAATTATAAACATATTAACAAACATATAATCATTCCCTATGATCACTATAAAAATTAAATTATCCTTTTCTCTTTTATATGAAGATGGTGGTTCTAAAGCAACACTTTCAACCAGAAAAGCCCATTCAGAATAACACACGACCCCATTTCAGTTTTTGGAAGTCAGTGCATTCAGTGGTTATGAGTAGGCATGATGTTCTTCTGAAGCTAAGAAGTCTGGAAGGGTTAAAAAAAAAAGAAGAAGAAGAAGAAGAGGAAGAAAAAGAAGAAAAAAAGAAAAGATAAATAATCTGAAAGATATCCTTAATGATCACAAATACTGCCAGTACTCAAAGTCAAGTATGTTATAACCTGAATGTCAATCAGTTGTGGTTTTTTCTCCCAATGAAAGGCGTTCCCATAACTGGAGCAACTGTTCACCAACCTGAGGTTCTAGTTCCTAGATAAACCAAAAGTCAGAATGAACATAAAAAGGACCAGACTGAATTTTTTATCATCAAAACCTATACTGATAAAAATGTAAGAAAATCAACTCAAATTCCATGTTTCTACAAGAACATGCTAAACTCCTATGTTATGCATTGCTCTAATTCTTTTCGTTAAGATTCAGAGTTGACTTCCAGATTTCCAAGATTGTAGTTAACCTGAAAATATTGCAACTATCTGTGACAAAATGGTGAGAAATTTCCAGGAAGTTCTTCTGCAATTTTTTCTATCTGGAAATAATAAATTTTGTTTTCGTGGAGATTTAGCAAAAGCACTCAGCTTAAACTTCCAAAGGTTTATGGTGATACTTAGCATATTAGATGTTTGGGGTATTTTTCTCAAGAAAGTATCTTGGATGACTATAAGGAATGTGACTTATTTCAAAATCATTATTATAGAATAAAAATGAAAATATTTTTATATATTTGAAAAGAGCATTTATAGTCCCCTTGTGACATCACGTGCACTTAAAAGGAACCCTAACACTTTTCATATGGTGATTTGAACTGAGTCACACTTGTTCAAATAAAGTATTAGATGTGACCTTAGGCAAGACTAGATAGATTCTCTGAATCTATTTTCTCCTATAAAATATTTGGCTAATAACTCATTTTAGGCCTAAGAATTGAACTACCTCATATAAAGAAGCTAGCACAGTAGTCAATATATCAATATATGTTAATTCCCATCACCTTAACTAGTTTAAAATACATAGCAGCATCATGAAGGCCAAGCAAAGCATAATAGAAATAAAACAAGTCACAAAAATATTAAAAGGTTATTATTTATGTTATATTATTAGTTAAAGCCACAAAGAACTTAGATACTGTTGTTATCCTTAGACTTTAGTGAAATTACTTCAGAATTACACTAGGTTTTGATCATATCTTTACTTAAACAGGAACCTCCAAGAATTGACTTATGAAAGATTTTATATATGCAATGACAGAGAGAAGTCAAATTTACAAAATGTTAAAAAAAACAATGAGCTCTGTCAGGCACATTTGAAAGTAGGCTTCTAACTACCTCTTTTACAAATCTGAACCATTATCTCCCCATGTCCACATAGAATATACAATTTGTATTCTTGCATTTGCTCCTCAAACAAATCACTGAATAACAGCCAAACAAAACAAAAAGAAGAGTGGAAGAAAAATATTAAATGCCATTGCATACCTGCCCATCTCTGCTTATCTGGACTTTCTTGTTGTCATTCCAAGGATTGAGTAAATGGTGTGCAAACTGAAAGGGAAGACTTTCTTTTCGTATCCACTCCACCTTAAACACTCCTCCTAGTCCAGCTGAACCCCAGTCCTGACTCTTTTCCCTTCCTATCTCAGAAGACATTCTAGAAAATCCCTGTGGGTAAAATGAGGGGAAATGGTGAAGGTGAGGATGACATTAAGACTCTGAATTCAATTTATCTGAGAAACTCTGAGTTGTTTTTTTTTTATTTTAAGGTAAAAATGTAATATAAAAATAATAGATATATAACAAAAATCCAGAAAGCCACCCATTGTTTTTTATAAAAAGATGAATTAGCAAATTTTAGAGGAAAGACCAATTCCAGCCTTCTAATATAATTTCAAATACAGATATTTTCTAAATAATATATCATAGTTCTAAACCCACATTTATCCATTACAAATGGATACAATCTAATTTCTAGGTTTTTAATTCCAAAAATGATAATAATATCAAATAATAATTCATTATTTTATAAATTCAGATATACATCAAGTAAAGATGAATTAAGAAACACACTCAGTTTCCTGACAGTCAAAACTAATCTCTTTGGCCTATTTTAAATAAACATTTTATCAAAAAGCCACACTTCTCATTACTTTTAATCCACCTGAGAAATAGTAAATCTAAAGTTGTCTCAAAAGGAAAAATTGTTTATCTGGAAAAGCTCTGGTAAAACAAGGCAAAAGTAAAGGGATCCCTATACATCATTCCTTTGAAGAGGTGCAATATATTCCTCATCCAAGCACAATGTATTCTTCCATTCCAATGCAATAAAAAGCCAGCTTCTTTTTAACCACTATGATTTAAATGATCTGATCTGCAGACAGAAGAACAATGCCCTTTTACTGCTTCAGGATGGCTCACCTGGAAATGTCCAGATCCTTGAACAGAAAATATCAAGTAAACCATGCTGCTTTCCCAAAAGGCTCGGTTTAGCTTCCTCTCATTACTAGAGGTTGTAGACCAGATACCCTTCTGTTGAGAAATTTCAAGATTTCTCAGATTGCTACTCTTCATTATGAAGTATCGAATAGGCATGTTTGGTCTTGGTGAAGGAGATTTTGAGCCCTAAAAAAGGAAGTATAAATTCTTGAAAAGTAATTTGACCTTTCAAAATCAATAGGCTCCATTAAACATCTTCATAAATATATAAACCAAAATATTTTACCAAATAGTCAAGAAATGCAAATAGCTCTATAATGCCTGAAAACCTACACAAGGCTCAGTCAAAATGAGGTTAAAGAGCCAAAACCAAGCACTCATTTTCAGAGTATTCAAAATCCCTTATCAAGAAAGGATCCTGGGCTTCCCTGGTGGCACAGTGGTTGAGAGTCCGCCTGCTGATGCAGGGGACACGGGTTCGTGCCCTGGTCCGGGAAGATCTCACATGCCACGGAGCGGCTGGGGCCGTGAGCCATGGCCGCTGAGCCTGCGCATCCAGAGCCTGTGCTCCACAACAGGAGAGGCCACAACAGTGAGAGGCCCACACACCACAGAAAAAAAAAAAGAAAGAAAGGATCCTGGTTTGCCAACTTTGATTTACACTCCAAATGTACTTTCAGAAAATATTTTAATAAACTTGCGAAGTCTGAAAACAAAACAAAAATTGCTCCAGCTTACTGCTTCGATACAGTTTCCAGGCGGCAATGCGGGAAGGGAAACACAAACAGAATCCAATGGTCTTACTGAATTGCAGACATAGACCTTAGAGTTTAGAGGCCAAGGTAACTAGATTTTCCACGGCAGTGTACTATATAGAAGGAAGCTTCATGGGAAGAGAACTCCCAGGGAACTGCAGAAGGGGTTCCCAGAAGTTTTGGGGTAAGTAGTGACCTGCACATAGGTAAGAAAAAATGACCTGAGGCCAGGAAAGATCCAAAGGAAAAGAGTTCTTAGAGCTCACACACAGTTGGGAATATTTCATCTTATTCCAGACAGAAGAGAAAGAACTTGTAATACATAGTGCATTAGCCCACAGAAGGATCATACTTTAGTACTGGAACTAAATTAGTATCAGAATAAAAACTGCCCTGGATCCACCCTAACACTGCTTAAAAGCAAATCCTGAAAGGATTACACTGATTGCAACTAACTTAACTGTGTATCAGAAAAATGTCTAACACTATTTAAAGAAATACAACAAAAATATAGCAGCCAAACAAAATTTTAAGGAATGCAAACAACAGGAGAATATGACACACAACCAGAAAAAGACTAATCAACAGGAACAGAGTGAGATCTGACAGATGATGATATTAGGAGATAAGAATTTAAAGCAGCTATCCTAAATCTATGTGCTACGTTCAAGAAGGTGGAGGAAACATAAATGTGATGAGTGGGGAAATAGAATGTATTTTTTTAAAGACCCAAAAGAAGTTCTGGAGATTAAAATATAATATATGAAGTAAAAATACACTAAAAAGAATGCACATCAGATTAAACATTACAAATAAAAACATCAGTGAATTTAAAGATGTAGCAATAGAAATGATCTCAAATGAAGGAAAGAGACAAAAACAACTGAAAAAAATGAAGAGAATATCAGTGACCCATGGAACAATATCAAGTAGTCTTACATTTGTATACCTAGAGTTCCAGAGAAGAAGGGGGAGAGATGAGATATAAAAAAATATATGAAAAATAATGGTGTTAAATTTCCCAAAATTGATGGAAAGTATAAATATACAGATTAAACAGGAAATATAAAGAGAACCAGACCGAGTCATATCAAAATCAAATTGCTGAAAACCAGTGAGAAAAAGAAAATCTTAAAAGCAGCTAGGGGAAAAAAAGACAAATTATATATGGAGAAAGAAAGATAAGAATGATACTAGACATCCCATGAGAAACTATGTAAATTACTAATCTAGTATTATAATAATGAAAGAAAATCACTGTCAACCTAGAATTATATACACAGTAAAAATATCTTTCAAAAATAAAAGTGAAAAAGAATTTTCACACAAAAGCTAAAAGAATTCATTTCCTGCAGATCTGTACTTAAAGAAATGTTAAAAGAAGGTTTTCAGCCAGAAGAATATGATCCAAGACAGAAATTCGTGTCAACACAAAAGAATAAAAAGCACAGGAAACTGTAAATATTGAGTAAATATAAAGAACATTTTCCTAACTTTTGCTAAAAAGATAATTGACTATGTAAGTAAAAAGCAATACATTGTGGCATTTATAACATATGTTGAAAAAAATGTATGAAACCAATAACATAATGGATTGAAGGGTAAAATAAAAGTACATTGTTGCAAGGTTCTCAAACTGTAACTGAAAGGGCATAATACTGATTCAGGATACATTAGGGTAAGGTAAAAATGACTTAACTAGTGAATTCTATCAAACATTTAAGGAAGAAACAATACCAAATCTACACATCTCTTCCAAAAATTGAAGTGGAAGGAACACTTCCCAACTAATCTTTAAGAGTACAGCATTATTCTGATACCAAAACCATCCAAAGATAACATAAGAAAAGATAACTAGAGAATAATATCTCTCATAAACAAAGATCCCTCATTTAACAAAATTTTTGATTGAACAAAATCAAATCTAGCAATATTTTAAAAGGATAATAGATTATTACCAAGAGAGGTATAAACAATAGAAAATCAATCAATGAAATCCATTATATTAACAGACCAAAAGAATTGTGTTATCATTTCAATAGATGTAAAAAAAAAAAAACACTGAGTATAATTCAATGCTTATTCCTAACAAACCTTCTTATCAAACTAGGTCCAAAAGAAAACATCCCACTAAATGGTGGAAGACTTAAGATTTACCCTCTAAGGTCAAGACAAAGAGGAGGACTCTCAGCATCTTTATTAAATATTTTATTGCAGGTTCTAGCCATAGATATAAGGCAAAAAAGAAATAAACGGCGTTCACTTTGGAAAGGAAAGAAGTAAAACTACCTTTATTAACAGCATGATTGTCCATGTAGAAAATCCTGAGAAATCTACATAAAAAGCTAATAGAATTAATAAGTGAAGTAAGGTCATAGGATATAGGATAAATATACAAAAATCAAATGCATTTCTATATGATACCAATGAACTGAAACTTAAAATTTAAAAAAAACAACAGCATCAAAAATATAAACTATTTAGGAATAAATGTAAGAAGAAAACTGTAATATTTGAACTCTGAAATTTACAAAACACTGTTGAGAGAAATTAAAGAATATCTAAATAAATGCAGCTATGCTTATGGATTGGAAGATTAAAAATTGTTAATTGTAGATTTTCAAGTTGATCTATAGATTTAATGCAATTCCACTCAAAATACAAAAAGTTTTTCTGTAGAAATTGACAAGCTTCTTCTAAGTTTATACAAAAGCACAAAGATTGTAGAAGAACCAAAACAATTTTGCAAAAGAAGAACAAAGTTGGAGAAAAATCATTAACTGATTTCAAGACTTACTAGGAAGCTATTATATAATCAAGTCACTGTAGCACTGGCAAAGGAGAAGTATGCAGATCAATGAAATAGAGTCCAATAAGTAGAAAACATATTTATGGTCAATTGATTCTTGACAAAGGTGCCAAGGTAATTCAATGAATAAAAGATCTTTTCAACAGATGGCTCTGGAACAACTGTATAGGCAAAGACCAAAAAATTATTGTTCACCCACCCATACTATAAACAAAAATTAACTTGAAATTAATTAATTCAAGGTATATGAAATAGATCATATACCTATCAATACATGTAGAAGTTCCAACTGTAAAATCTCTAGAAGAAAGTACAGGAGAAAATCTTGGGTTAGGCAAGGACTTCTTAGGACACCAAAAATATGAACCCTAATACAAAAAACAGATGAAACCAAAATAGAAAAAAATAGATTAAATGGATTTCCATCAATATTTGTTCTTTAAAAGACAACTGAATCACTTTGCTGTACACCTGAACCTAATACAATATTGTAAATCAACTATACTCCAACATATAATAAAAATTAAATTAAAAATATAAAAAATAAAATAAAGTAAATAAGCAACAAGGATACATTGTACAGCACAGGGGAAATACAGCCATTATTTTGTAACAACTTTAAGTGGAGTATGATCTATAAAAATATTGAATCACTATGTTGTACACATAAAACTAATATACTATTGTAAATCAAGCATACCTCAATAAAAAATTAAAAAATTTTAAAAACACTCATAAATAAATAAAGTGATGGGTTACATGAGAAAAAAAAAAGACACCATTAAGAAAATGTAGGGCTTCCCTGGTGGCGCAGTGGTTGAGAGTCCGCCTGCCGATGCAGGGGACGAAATGCAAGCACAGACTATTAGAAAAAATGTTCAAAACATAAAATTAAGACTTGTATCCAGAATATACTAAGAAACTCTTACAACTAAATAAAAAAAGACAACCAATAAACAATGTAAAGAGGTTAACAAAAATTTGCACAGATATTTCGCCAAAGAAGATTCAGAAATGGCAAAAAAGCACATGAAATGATGCTCAACATCCTTAGTCACTGGGGAAATGAAAATTAAAACTACAGTGGAGTATCACTATATACCCACGAGAATGGCTAAAATTAAGAGACTAGTAATGTTAAGTATTGTTATGAATACTGAACAAATGGAATTCTCATAGATTATTGAAGGGAATAGAAAATAGTACAGCTATTTCAGAAAACAGTTGAGTAGTTTCTTGTAAAGTTATACTTACCATACAACCCAACAAACCTACTCCTGGGTATGTACCCAAGATTAGAAAACATATCTATATGTAAAGATTTGTACCTGAATATTATTCATAATAGTCAAAAAGTAGAAATGATCCAAATGTCCATCAATGGTAAATAGATAAACATACTGTGGCATATCCATACAATGGAATACTACTCAGCAATAAAAATAAACTAATAATACACTCAATAATACAGATGAATTTCAAAAGTGAAATAGCCTGTCATAAAAAGCTATATACATTCCATTTACAGGAAGTACCAAAAAAAGCAAAATTCCCAGAACAAAGAGCAGTTTAGTGGTTGCCAGAATCTAGGGGTGATGCGCATGTTCTCTACATGACTATAGTACAGTTACATGATTGTATACATTTGTCAAAATTCACTCAATTGTACAGTTTAAATTCGTGAATTTTATTGTGTAAATTATGCCTTAATAAAGGCACTTTAAAATTAAAAACAAAAAAACCTTAAAACCTAAGAATGCAAATCTGCAAAAACACTGCTTTTCCTCTTATTTAACAAGAGTAGTTCAGCAGACATTTTCACCAGAACCACATCATATAGCTAACGAACACTAATCGAATACTCAGGTACTAACAATGCAGGAAAGTAAATGTAAACATATTCTAGACATTTGAAGTCATCCGTATTACAAATTTTTTAAAAGATACATAGTTCTCAATTCTTTATCAACATTTCCTATCTTCCTAACCCCATCCAGTCTTGTGTTTTTTAATATAACCATTGAATTGGAGAAATCAATTAAGAATTGAAAGAAACTATTGTTTTCAATTCTGAAGGTATGAACCAAAATTAATCTAAGAAAATCTTCTTGTCATTTGTTTTGAACAAAAAAAGGTTCTAAAGATACAGAAAGGAAATCATGAACTGCCTAGCTACATGCCATCAGTGAATGACCTATTAGGTTTAAAACACCCCAAGATGATAATAACCTAAAATACTTGGCAAGCAGGAAAAAACTAAAAAATTTACTGTTTGTCAGCTTCTATTTATATCTAGAACAGAGGCCATGATTAGTCACTTAAAAACAATTTTATAATTTTGTTTAAATATGTAACATCAGATTTGCTACAAATCCTTGATACTCTACCTTTCCTGAGGATGGAGGAGAAGGACTAGCACAAGGACTTTGATAATTATTGCTGTCTGTATTCACAGAAGACTGATCTGACCTGTCATCAGTGCTTCGTTTAGGATGTAAAATTCCTCTGTCTTTGTACTTCTGAGGTGGGTGCAGTGCTGGAGATGGAGATTTCATCAATACTCTTGAGTGAAAATGAGGAAGCAAAGATCAGTTATACATAAGTTCATAATACAAAGCACAGTCCATTTCAAACCAAAGCTCCAATGACACTTTGATTTATGGAATAGTATTTAAAAAGGCAATTTCATTCTTCAATTACATTTAGATGAAAGAGTTGTATTATTACGGTATACTTACAAAAACAACATTTAAAATAATACAAAAATACATTTAAAACAACCTATAAAAATCTTTAACTTAATATTAAATACCCAAGTATTATTCCCTTACAAAACTCCTAATCTCTTTTAATGTCAGTCCAGGATAAGTCCTTAACAATTATAATGTCTTATATTGATATTTAATGTCTTTTAACATTATAAAATTAATTAAATATACCTGTGCTAACGGCCTTTACTAGAATATCACTGACTCCGCTTCCGTTCCACTTTCATATAATATCGTAAAGCCAAATACAATAGATTTCAAAAGTATACTAAAAATTACAGTATGGTAAAGTGGAAATAAGACAGGACTAGAGTCAGGAGAGAAGATTTTTGGGACAGTACTAAATTTACAACTAACGAGGCAGGTGATCCTGGGCAAGTCTTAATTTATCTGAGTTTTAATTTCCTTACCTGTTAGATAAAGGGAGTAAATTAGATAAACGCTAAGATTCTTCTGTTTTAAAATTCTATCAATAAATGCAGCAAAAACAGCAGTCAGGAATTTTATAATTTTTTAAAAAGTATACATCTTAGTGGAACAACCAGACATTAAAAAAAAGACATTAAGTACTTCCTAAAGTAGTGCAATATAAAGTTCATACTACCTATAAAATATTCTTGCCAAAACACTGGATCTAATCAAGCCCTGAGAGCTAACCACCATTTTCCATGAAATACATAGGGTATAGCAATAAAAAGAAACCAATACAGAATGTGGTACATCTAATGCCACTGACCTCGTTCCCTAAAAAAAGTCAGCAGAGGAACTAACTGCTCTAGATCACAAGAGATTCAAGAAACAAGACACCCTAATACAATGCATGAGTCCTCCCTAGATGTTGTTTCAAATAAATCTATAGTTTGAGAATTGGGGAAATGATTATTTTCTTGGGACTGATAATTGGATTTTGATTATGTAGGAAAAATCCCTCTATTTTTAAGAGATGCATATTTAAATACAGAAGGGTAAAATGACATGATGCATGAGACTGATTTTTGAAATATGTAAACAGAAAAAGAAAAGAAGCAAGAAAAAAATAATTGGGGTAGATAAAGCAAATAGGTGAAAATCTTGGTAAACTAGTGAAGTTGAAATATGGAATTCACCATGACATATCATTTACTTTGCTATGTTTAACAATATTTGTAATAAACAAACGAAACAAAAAAGGCCAAGTCATCAATAGTATATAAACTTCCACTGAGTCTTGCAATTATAATTATTCTGCCTTCAAAAGAAGTTAAAATAGCTTATCCCCACAATTTGCTTCTCTTTCAGTAAGTATCTTAGATCCAATACTATTTCGTTCAAAAATGAAATAAAATAGCTAAAAACCTAAAAATATTAACGAAAATATATAATGAATAAACATCTGAATAATTAATAACAACTTGATAAATGTAAAGAACCAACTTTTCAGGTTTTTTTCCCTCTCATGAATTGACGTTCAATGAATTATCAAGTTACACCTCTAAAATTCCATCATTCTTTCCCTGGTACTTTATTTACCTGAAAATTAGGTAACAGAACTTAACTGAGTGTAATACCTTATTAAAATAAAAATGATGTTTTCAATAGAACTAAATGTCTACTTTCGTGGTTTTCAATTTGATCTTTGACTCTGTGCTCTATTCTAAGTTTTTCTCTCATACTTGGCTTCCCCCCCAAAGTTTCATGCACGTAGAAACAAAACATTCGTGTAAACCCTTCTAACCTAAATTTTTATTTAAGAGGAACAAAGAGCTAACTCATTTATATCTCATTTTTCTTATAGAAAAGATATGTTTATTCTCTGTAAATGAGCAAGTTATTATTTAGAAAATGACAATAAAAATTGGTTTAATTTTAAGGTGGGATGTGGGCAACTTCTATTTTTAAATAGTTTCTTAAACTTTAAAAAAATAGTTTCAATAAAATGCTTTTATTAAAAGAAATTATCTAATCTATATCTTGCCATGCTAGCATGAAAACTCTAACTATAAATCCCTTTTCTCCAAGAAGTAATCCTAGAAAGATTATAACTTCTCCATTCAAAAATAAATCTTCCTAAGAGTCCTCATTCTATTCCTCACCAAGCTACATCAATTCCAGGCCTTATCTATTAATGCTAGCAAAAGTCTAAAAGTGGATGAAATTCTGTATCTCACTGTTCAACAGACAAGAGAATGAAGAATGCAAGGCTACAACTTGTAAGGAAAGGAAAATGGTAGACACTGGTATCACAGGCGGAAAAATGAATTTATAAGATAATCAGTTTCTAAAGCATAACTAATACTACACTTTATAATTCTGATTTTCTTCTTCTGTATTTCCAAATTTTATTAAATGAGTATGTCTTACTTTTATAAAGAAAAAAAAATGAAGGTTTTTTTTCCCTAAAAATGTATGTGTGTAGTATGTATGTATATAGACACATATGTGTGTAAAAAGTCTCTGTGAACATAACAGGTTTTTTACAGATTAGTCTATAAATAACTCTACCACATAATTTCTATGCAAATGTATTCTCACATTCTAAACAATCATTGTTCAAGTAAACTTTTAGAACAATCTTTTTAAAAAGTGAGGCGTGTCTAAGTAGAAAATGTGTTTTTTACTATTTTCCTTTCACTTGGCAGTGTCTATATCAGAGAAAAAGGTTCAGGGATGCATATTATGAGAAGGTTTTCTAAGCAATTGGTTGAATTATTCCTAAAATGTAATATATGAAGAACTTGGAAACCACCATGTATTATTCCTTTTCAACTGAAGTCTTAACTGATAACATGCTTTTATGCTTCATTCAAATAAGTAAAATCTGATCAAAAGAAGGCAGGTACTATATACTCCATCTGATCCTTGAAAAACAATAAGCACTACATATCTTTTATGTTTCCATTGATCCTATTTTCAGGTTTTTAACAATGAAATCATATTCTTATCACAGAAACTATCTACCATACTGCCAAAATTAGCATTCCAAGCAAGAATTTTGTCTCTGTTATCAATTCTAACCTGGTTTAAAAAAAAAAATTAACTGATATAAAGAAATTTAAATTTGATTCTAACAAATATTTTTACAACCAGAAATATTTCTGAATCATGACCAACAATTCATTATAACCACTATTATACCACAATACATTTTTGGATAAATAATTCAATATAAGAGCTCTCATTATTATTACTAATCATATAATAAACAAAAAATCACATCTAATTGCCAAATGCTAGAAAAGATAAAAGAAGTTAGCTAAACTAAAAAATTTTGCCAAGACAGTAAATTTATTTACTTTTTTAATATATGTATGCCTCCCCTCAATAAAATGTAAACTCTCTGAAGAAAGAGATTTTGTCT
Organism: Neophocaena asiaeorientalis asiaeorientalis; assembly: GCF_003031525.2. Classification (NCBI taxonomy): domain Eukaryota; kingdom Metazoa; phylum Chordata; class Mammalia; order Artiodactyla; family Phocoenidae; genus Neophocaena; species Neophocaena asiaeorientalis. The sequence continues at coordinate 5,296,545 of NW_020173108.1, forward strand.
GTCTTACACATTGCCATATCCTTCACACTAAGAACAACAGGCATTCAATGTGTCCCTGTATGAATGAATGAATAAAGTATTTTTCTGTAGGAATACTAGTCAGTGTTATTAATATCTAGGTAAGGCTTGTGGGGAGGCTGTTCTTCTAAATGGCCACAGCCAACACTTCTCATTGTGAAGTATCTAGGAAAGATATGGCTTGACATATATCAACTAAAATACATAATAAAAAATGTTGCTATCTTTTTCTCAGACCCTAAATTTGTAAATTCTGGAAATTAAATGTTTTAAGCTTTTCCTGACAAAAAAATTTCCTTGTTAAATAACTCAAGACCCCAGGAGCTTGAAATCCTTAATATTATCTAACACTCGAAAGAATTATCTTTTGAAAGTAACTCTTCCCATTTTATTGTGACCTTTTTGTGTATCTTAGATTATAAGAAAGTAATTTTTAAATATTATAAAAGCATGTGATTCTATGATAAATAACTATTTTCCTAGAGAAAATATCTCATTTTGATAAAATATTACGAATTTACCTTTCTGCAGTAGTAGACTCATCAGAAAATTCAGTATCTGCTGAAATTTTCCTACTATTATTTGACCTCCAAGATGATGCCAAAGGAAGTTCTTCTGAAGACATAGGCCTTGGCCTTTGGCCAATCCCAGATGGTTGTTGTAAACCTGCAGACTGTTCTTCAGTGCTTAAAACAGCTATAACTGCTCTTATGGTAGCGTCATCAACTTGGGACCAAGGTTTGGATGGAGCTCTCATTCGGCGTAAAAATAAGCTATGCCACTTCTGTCTAAGCTGCAGCAATAAACTGGCTGCCTATAATAAAATGGTTTCTTCAGTTCAAATAGATACAAGCAAAATATCTATCACACTTCCAAGACAACTATTTGTTTATTAGTTAAGGTCTAAAACTGTTTCCAAAGAACACGTTTTACATTTCATATCATTTACTATCAATTTCAGTCTTTCTGTTACATGAAAGAAATAAAATATCTTATTTACCATTTTGAGGCACTAGAGACCCAAAATCAAATGAAACACTCCAATGAGAGAGAAAGTAAACAATGTGTGGTAGAGTGTAATTATGATTAATACTGGAAAAGTAACAGCAGGGTAAATAAAGAAAAATACATTTAGTTCCATTCATACTTTATTTTTACTGCCAAATGATGATGTCCATAAGGCAGGTGAATTCATAGGTCCAGAGAAAAGCTTAAGCTAGAGATACAGATAAGATGTACCTGGAAGTTATCAATGCATAAATGGTTACTAAATCTACACATAGATGTAAGGTCCTTAGAGATTGTGCAGAGACAGAAGAACAGAGTAAAGAACAGACTACTAGAGAACATCTAACATTTAAGGCACAAACACATACAGAAGAGTTAGTGAAAGAACCTAAGATGGAATGACCTCTCTAGATAGAAGAATCAGGAAAGAGTAATGTCATAGAAACTAGTGACAAAGAAGTTGGGACAGGGGTGAGGAAGAAAAATGGGGAAGGGCAGAATCAATAAAAACAAGGGTATGGACAATAGCTAAATATGAGAGAAAGGTCAAATTTATCAAGGACAGCAGGCTGGCTTTGATAACCTGGAGGAGACAATATTGACCTTGGCAAGCACAGTTTCAGTGAAGCGAAAGATCGATGGGAATGGAAATGAGACTGCAGTAGGTTGAAGTGATAAATGAATGTATGGCAAAAAAGTAAACCTAGCCAGTATTGACTTTTAACAGTTGATATTGTCCCAAAAAAGGATATAGAATGATCTTTAAAAGTAAAGATGGAATTAAGGGAAGGCTTTATCAAGAAAATTTTTAATTTGAAAAAAAACATTCATCTTTCCTACTCCAGAGAAATATGAAAAGAGAAAACAGGATGAACTCACACCTTTCCCTTATAAACAGAGTTACATGAAATAAAAGGATTTCTTGTGTACCCAATATTCAATATTTTCTTATATACACAAAAATATTCAAATATTACCATGCTCAAATACTGAGCCACACCTAGATTTTTCAAATCCTCTAGAGAATAAACCCCAATATGGCAGAGAATGTATGAAAACTGAAAAACAAGCTGTATTCTCTCATACTAAGGGTTCAATTTTAAAGATATAATTTTCATCACACTGTGTATCAATTCATACAACTGAATAAAAGAAATCTATCACACTACTAAAAAGCAACTTACCTCTGGCTCTAGTTTGAAATTGAGCCACTCATCAAGTTTTAAAGCTGCCAAATTAGCAGTAGTTCTGTCTTCCATTTCACTATCACTACTGTCATTAGGAGTACCATCTGCTGTTCACACATATTGAAAGGAAAAAAATTTCACTTTTACTATCTTATATCACAGACAAAATAGTAAGTCAATATAGATACTCTACATTTACACAAATCCTCCTGATATACTAACAATTTGTGTGGGGAGTTCTCCAAAAACAACAGGTCACAAATTAAAACTCAGTATCTGGCCATTGTTTATTTCTCTACTCAAATTCTAAATATAAGAATTTTTCAAATTTTGTCAAGAACCCTCTTCTTTTTAATATCATTTACTAGCTGATGATTTCCAAATTTGTATTGCTAGTCCAAACTTTTTCCCCGAGCTCCAGATATGGATAATAAATCCACTGACTCCAAAAGAAAAAATCTTACTTAGGATTCCTTAGCCATCTCAAATTTAACATGTCTAAGAGGACCCCTGACTTCCCTACACAACCTGCTGCTCCCAGTTTTCTGAATCTCAAATAAGTGGCACCAATTATTCAACTAGCTATCACAGCCAAAAACCCAAGAATTAATGATTCCTCCCTTTCACTCACCACCCACATTCAATCCAGCCATTACTAGTACATCCAAAATAATTTTAAATCTACTTCTTTTCATATCAGATGCCATCACTGTAGTTCTGAGCCATCATTATCTATCATAAGACCACTGCAAAAGCCTCCTACTTGCCTCTTCTCTTCCGTTCTTGCTCCTTCAAGCAATCCATTCTCACAGCCAAAATGATTTTTTTTTAACATAAATCACACCATGTTACTCCCTTCTTAAAACCCTTCAACGGTTTCCCTTGCATTTTCCTTTACAAGTCCATGTCTTTCTTTCAACCTCAGATCATCCCACTCTCACCTTGATCACTGTGGTCCCAATCACACAATCTTTCTGTCTGTTCCTGTATCATTTCCTAGTGCAGAATCTTGGTCCTCACCATCTTCTCCTACCTAGAGCATATTCCTGCATCTTCACATGGCTGATTTCTTCTCATACTTTAGAGCTCAGCTTAAATCTCATCTCCTCATAGAAACTTGTCTAAGGTCCCTTTCTAAAGTAGGTCACTCCTAAGGAGACCCTCTTCATTTTCTTCAAAGTACCATGCATGTTATTTACTTTTTTGCTATATGTCAACACCCACTAACAGGTGAACTCCTGAAGACAGAAATACTTTGTATATCTTGTTTTCTGTTATATCCTCAATGCCTAGCACAATAACTGACATGTAATAGTTGCCCAATAAATATTTGCTGAATCACCAAATGGCAAAAAATTGGAAACAATCTAGATGTCCGACTGTAAAGGAACATTTCAAATGCATTATGTCACTATAATGTGATAGAATATTTTCCAGCCATTAATATGAAATATTAAAAATGTTTTTTATATTTTGTGAAATGAAAATAGCAGAATATAAACAGTATGGGTAAAATAACCTAAAATATGTAAACATACAGAAAAAAATGTATAATATTAAAAAGTGTTTGCGTAAGGGTAGTGGGATTATGGGTAACGTTTCCTTTAAACAATTATTTTGGTTTTCTTTTTAACATCTTTATTGGAGTATAATTGCTTTACATTGTTGTGTTAGTTTCTGCTGTATAACAGAGTGAATCAGCTATACATATACATATATCCCCATATTCCCTCCCTCTTTCGGTTCCCTCCCACCCTTCCTATCAACCCCTTTAGGTGGTCATAAAGCAAGGAGCTGATCTCCCTGTGCTAAGGGGCTGCTTCCTACTAGCTATCTATTTTATACTTGGTAGTTAAACAATTACCTGTTTTTTATGTTAAACTATCATTTAAATTCAAGTGGAAGAAAAAAACAGACTCTCAACAAGATTAATCAAAAATGCACAAATGAATATCAAGTTACCTTAGAAATCAATTTCAAGAACAATGGTACACTTTAGTAATTTTTAATTAGTCTTAATACATCAAAAGGGAGCTACTACCACATAAATTTTTATAATTTCAAAATTTGTTTGGTTTAGTAAGAAGAAAAAATTTTATTTCAAATAGATTTGTATTTCCTTCAATAATATATTTACCTCGAAAAGATGAAAGTTCCTGAAGAGCATTACTTGCCAACCTAGCTGGTCCACAAAATATCAATACAGTGACAGGTGTCACTGCTGAACAACATCTAATATTAGCTATTCTATGAGCTCTGGTCATTTCATCATAAATAAGCCAATCTGTGGGCAGTGCCTGAATTGCTGCAGCTTGACCATTAGCTGGAGGAATCTATTAGGAAAATAAATTTTAAAACTGTTAAGTAAATTTATCACTTAATTTACTGGTAATACTTTTAAAAAGTACAAAGTCCCTCAGCGAAATAGATGTTGTATATTAGTACCCAAACAAAAATTAAAGCAAGTCATTGGTCATGTAGTTTGTACATAAGTCCTCAATACTTAACACATTACCTCTTCCAACTTTAAGACTCAACCAAAATATTGTTCCAATGTTGAATTATACATACATAACTAATTAATTTCTTAAAGCAGGTTGGCATTGGGAGCATTTTTTTATTGATCTTCAACTATCTAAATTAGATTAGTTTTACCTCAAGGCCTAAGAGCATTCAAAAAGTTTTACCTTTTTATAGTGAGACTGACTGAGAACTGAACTGGGATGAAACCGTACTTTTTTCTCCTTTGGCCCTGTCAATACTACATTCTCTCTGTCCACGTGGACTAAATGAGGATACATGCCTGCAACCAATGCAGCTTTAACGACAGCCCAGTTCTCAGAATTTGTGTTAACATCTCGAATGTCACCACCACCTCGTGCTCTCACAAAACCTAGAAAGAGGAAACAAACCACACCAACCTTTTCTATTGCACAAAATATACTTTTAAATTTGGGTTTTTAACAAAAAATTGTATAATCCATACAAGTTTAATGATTCAAATGCCACAATAATTCATAAAATCTCCTCTGAAAAGTTTATAATATAGTCAATGTTCGAAGAAAGTTTAAGTTTGCTTAGGCTAAAGTAAGCAGAAGATTCATTGAGGAGTTAGGGACTTCAGAAACAAATACATATTCTTGCAATAAAGTTCTTCAAAAGCTGCTATCAGAAACATACTAAAATCATAGCTGAAAACCTAAACTATTCTGCTGAATGGTATTAATAACATCTTGGTTGTGACAGAAACTAATCCTGGAAGTGAAGTCAAGTAAATATAAAGTATTCTTGCTTGAATTTCAAAAGTCCTTCATATGTCCCCATATTTGAGACAACTCTGAATCCTCTGGTTCATTCCTTATATTACTTTGGCACTTCAGCTATTCCATAAATCCAGGCTCTGGTACTTTTCTTCTGTTTCCTCAATGTACTACGTCACTCAAAAAGAAATTCAAAGGGGCAGTTCTAAAATGAAATAGCAAAACTGACATTCTCTTTAAAAAAAAAAAAATCAAGTGCCTTCAAGTGATTACTAGTTGTTTTATGTTCCAAAAATATAAAGGCCAGCTTTCATATCAATCTACTTAAATTTTTGTAATTTCTCTTTCATAGAGCTAAATATTTATTAATAATGATAAAATATAACAAGTACAATCTCTAAATTGATTTTTGCCAACAAATATATTATAAATTGCTCATTGCCAACAGTATCAAAAAGCATTCATATATTTCTCAACTATAGCTTCTACAATATCATTTTTTTAATCAACAAACAAAAGTTGAGGTCATGCAGAAGTCTACAAAGCAGTTCATGAACATAAGATATACAACATGATAATGTCATAAAAATAATATAAGATGGCATTAGTTAACACTAGGAATACTATAATGTACAGGCAACTCTCAGTAGTTTAAATAGGTTCTTTGGAGGAAAATTTTACCTGATGCTCTAAGTTGACCAAGCAACTGAGTTCTCATGCCTATGATTATTTCCAGAGTAGCTTGTGAAAGAAAATTCTTTTCACAAAAGGCTCGCTCCCACCCATCACTTCGAGCCTTCTGCCATGCCTATAAAAATATAATTACATAACAAGACACATTTCTAATCACTTCTTAGGAACCAAAGTAACTGAAAATCACTACAATAACCACTCAAGGTCAGTTTTCCTTTTTCTGATTACTTTATAAAATCTAAGACTATGAAAAACAAAAACAAACTCATAGATACAGAGAACAGATTAATGGTTGCAAGAGGCGGGGGCTTAGAGGAGTGAGGAGGGTGGATGAAATAAGTGAAGGGGATCAGAAGGTACAAACTTTGAGCTATAAAAATAAATAAGTCCTGGAGACATAATATATAACATGGTGACTATGGTTAATAACACTGTACTGTATACTGGAAAGTTGCTAAGAGTAATTTTTTTTCATTTTTCAACATCAACATTTATTTTTTTAATTATTTTTTATTGGAGTACAGTTGGTTTACAATGTTGTGTTAGTTACTGCTGCAGAGCAAAGTGAATCACTTATACATATACACATATCCACTTTTTTAGATTCTCTTCCCCTATAGGTCATTACAGAGTACTGAGTAGAGTTCCCTGTGCTATACAGTAGGTTCTTATTAGTTATCTATTTTATATATAGTAGTGAGTATATGTCAATCCCAATCTCCCAATTTATCCCTCCCCTCCCTCTTTCCCCCTTGGTAACCATAAGTTTGTTTTCTACATCTGTGATTCTATTTCTGTTTTGTAAAAAGTTCATTTGAGAGAAATTTTTTTTTTTTTGCCTCCACCGAGCGGCATGTCGGATCTTAGTTCTCCAGTGAGGGATTGCACCTGCACCCCGTGCACTGGAAGCGTGAAGTCTTAACCACTGGATTGCCAGGGAAGTCCCTGAGAGTAATTTTTTTAATAAATATTTTTATTGAGACATAATTGACATATAACATTAGTTTTAGGTGCATAACATAATGATTTGTATTGTGAAATCATCATAACTCTAGTTAACAGACTAGAGAGTAGTCCTTAAAAGTTCTCATCACAAGAAAAAATTTTTTAACTATGTGTGGTGATGGATGTTAACTAAACTTATTGTGGTGACCATTTCACAATATATATAAATACTGTCATTAGGTTGTACACCTAAAACTAACATAACGTTATATGTCAAAAACATCTAATTTTTTAGAATAATTTTAAAATAAAATCTAAGACTTTATGACCAAATAGAATTTATCATTTTCAATTTATACTCAAATGCTATGAAAGCCATTGAGTTTATAAAATCCCAATGAGAACAAAGTATCAGGCAACCTAAATACCTAGCTATGTAAAAATATTTACCTTTACAGATGTGCCTGCTAACTTTCCTCCACTGAAGTATGGGAGATTTTCAATTAAGCCATCATAATACCATTTATATCTAAGAAACCTGCCACTTCAGGCCTCTAAAAATAATCTTTATATCACCCTCCTAATCTGTCTGAGAATGGAAAGTGGGATTCCTAGAAATCACCTATATGTAGTATAATGGAGCTCTCTTTGAAAATGAGTTCTCTTGTTTTGGAATATAACTGAAAGACAAAAGCAGTAATTTACCTTCTCTGTTTTTGAAGGAGCTGGGGAAAAAACAAAGAATAGATAGGAATTCTACTCCAAATCTCCCCCCAGTTATAATCACTCAACTGATCTACTATAATATATGGTATCTAATAGACCAAATTAATAGCAATGCATCAACCACTATTCAATAATGCCCACAAAAGACCTTATAATTACTTTTTTAATTGTATATATTGGAAAAATCCTGTATGCCTGGAAAAGAGTACTTTCTGCAAAAACGCAATTTTTTAATGTATAGATACAGCCTACATTCAAGAGAATTAAAGGATAAATAACATGTCTACCTTTTCAAGAAATAACATATTCTTCCCCCACATAGCTGAATTTCTAAATTATATATCATTTCCTTTACTCAGGCTCACTATACTTATCTTTTCTTTCCCATTTATTACTGTCCTCAATTTCTCACTATTATTATCTTAAAAATTTTAAGTGATTTTTGGATTTTGCTTTACAAAATTAAATTCTTAACATAGTGTCTTGAGCACACAAGAAAGGAACACACTGTAAAAAATCAATAAATGGATATTAAATTCAAGATAATTTTCTTCTAAGTTTTGTTCTATATACTTTGAATAATGTACAATGTTTCTTAACTAAAATTTTAGAGCATTCCTAAACAAGATATGATTAAAGATAAGGAATTTGGGTTTATAAAAAAGAAATATACATATAAGTATAAATAAAAATAAATATATACATAGTTTTACAAGGAGAAAACAGAAAATGAAAGAAAAAAGTAGAGAAAAATATGATAATTTTAACATATTAACAGTTTAGGAAGGTATTTTTCTGAGCAATTAATAAAATGTGACTTTATAATGAAACAAAATTAACAGAATCATATCTATTTTCTAATTTGTTACACTTACCCTAGAAATGTGTTTAACCAGCAACACTTCAAAAATAAAATGACAATAATAGTACCTGGAATGCTCTGAGAAGTGCCATGTGGTCACTGAAAGTCCCTGCAGTGAAACGTTTCCTACAAAGCATAGCTGCACGTTTTTGAGAGGCCTGCGTTGGCAGGACAAAAGGATCTCGATAGGCTAGTGTGCAGGCAATTGTAAGGATGGGGTCCAGACACTTTAACACCACAGCACATAGGACCATTTTACCAAGATGTGGTTCTACTGGCAAGTCAGCCAAATGATATCCAAGTTCAGTGAGATCTTCCCATGCATCCATTGCATCTATTGTCTAAATAAAAGGATATAAAATAGAACTTGACATGACCAAAAACTGTTTAATCAAACCACATACTTAAAAATCCATAAGTAAGATACAAGAACATAAATTTTCTTTTGCTACTGTACCTCGTAAAAAATATATTTTGCTTCAAATATATTATGTAAAAATGAACTATACGTACTGTGTTACTATAATTACCACGAGAGTATTATTCAAAATACATAATACGAAGATAATTTTTTTAGGTAAAAAATTAGTTAAGACATATTCTCAATTGGTTTAAATTTCAGGTAAAATGAAACTATTAAGACACCAACCTTAAGCATGTGCACAGCATTTCTTACAATTAAAGTTGGTGGAGGTTCAGGAGCTTTCATAAGGAAATCAGCAATAGGACAATTAACTGGGGCTAAGAGCTTGGTATGTAAACAAAGTTCCTGTAAATAAGAAGAGCAAATAATTTTGAAATACTGACACTTATAATTGATATTTATTTTTTTAAAAATCCTGGGAACTATAGTTTCCCAACACAGACTAGTAGAGTCTCTGATTAAAATGAACAGCAAAGGGAACAATGTCTTTCTATGAAAGATGGGCTCATACTTTAGTGCGAGAATCTTAATAACCATCCTCCATCAACAGCGGGCAATGTCTCCTCACACAGTTCTTATATATAACAATAACAGTCACTGTCCAAAAATCTTTTTTTTCCCTTTATATTACATTCTAGAATCTTTTATCCATTCAACAAATATTTAAGTGCTTGCTAGGTGCCAGGCACCATGTATCAAGTTGGAGAAAAAGAAGAGGATAGGCAGACACTGCCCCCATGGATTTTCACTGTGTGTGAAAAACAGAATAATTATATAATTAACTACTTAATTACAACTGGGATAAGTGCTATGAAGGATACAGGGAACTAAAGACGTAAACACAAGTTCAAGAAAGAGTAGGAGGAGGCAGCCATGGGAAGTCAAAGACAATTTCTGTGAGGAAATGACACTTAAGATGTACAGATTAATTAGGAATTAAACAGAAAAGGAATAAGGGGGTGGTTTCAATGGAGAGGGGATAGCACATATGAAGGCCCTAAGACAGAAGGAAACAAAATGTGCTTCAGAAACTGAAACTACTGGTATGAGCAGAGAGAAGAGGAAAGGCAAGAATTAAAAAATTAAAACGAGACACAAGCAGGAGAGATAATTTAGGCTTTTGTTAAGAACTTTGCATATCCTAAGAAGAATAGAAAATGGTACACAGGCATGGAGAAGTGGGAAGTCATCCAGGTACCTGGATGCCAAAAATATGACCCAGTGTCTCTTTAAGGTTTGGAAGCCAGCATCTAGCTCAGCACACCAGAGAATCAAATTAATGCACTTCTGATAGTTTTCCCTAGAAAGTACATAGTGTTTGGCTGTTCCATGAAGTCAGAAAACCAAAAGGAAAACAATTCATACAGGCCAGGAAATCTCAGTGAACTCAATTCCAAAACTACCAAGGTAAGATCAGCATCTTAAACTGAGATTTTGGTATTATCTTTTGTACTTTAAACGATTTGTTTTCTACTTCTCATTGAGAATTTAAAAGGTGAACACTCATGTGGTTGACAGACTCCTAGAATGTTACATTAAAAATACAATATATCTATAAACCATACTTAAATTCAAATGCACTCAAGTAATTCTTTTAAATTTTGGAGGTTTTTGAGTTAAATTTTCTTATACAGAAAAAATATTAGTTATATATAACCACCCTCAATAATATATACTTTATAATTTTATTTTATAAATTGATTTTTTAAAAGCCCAATCAGTATGAGTTGAAATGGTCCCTCTCCTCCCTCACCCACAAAAAATAGCCTTTTAGATAGAGTTAAGTAAATTTCCACCTGTAATGGCATTCTCAAAAGTTCTGGAGTCTGAAATTCCAACATATTCTGGAATCGAAGTCTACTGAACAGCCGGAAACAAATTCCAGGTCTGCATCGCCCTGCCCTTAAAATTGAAACACAAAATTAAGGCTCAAACCAGGAATAAAGACTATAATAAGGAAACTGTAAAAGCAATATGATTTAGGAGACAGAACAATGAACCAGTGGCATGACATGTGAGTCTGAACCTCTACTCTGATACTGATCCCCTAACCTTTGAAAAGGTACTTCACATCTGTGGGACTCAATTATTTCATTTATAAAGTGAGATTCATGAATGACAAGTAATACTACCTGACAAGTAATACTTCTAAGACAGTGGTAAAAATTTATA